>NC_051186.1:79527864-79598119 GCF_013339695.2 Rhipicephalus sanguineus | reverse complement strand
AACCCGGTTCTAGTTCTTACTTTGTCTCCATGTAATTTATTTCTTCCTATGTCCCATCCGCAATGTTGTTTTGAAAAAAGCGCCTGTTACTGCCATCGCTTTTGGTATTGTTGCGATGTAATTTATGAGTGGTAAGGAAGGGGTACTTAGTATGTTATGTAGCTTCACTGTTCATGTCATCACATAACTTAGAAAATAAAAAATTAGGCACAATTTTGCGGTGCCTTACTATATGCTACAAAAATATTGAGTACTAAATTTCTCTGCGACATTTTCCGAGCGTCCTAAGTTTTCTTGTGGCGTTTCAAGCTTATTAAATGCAAATTCTCGACCATCTTGAATGAAATAGACTGCGACGCCGTCTTCGCTAGCCGCTTTTTTGCAAAAAGAAAAATCCTTGTGTTGTTATGAATACTTTCGCATGTAAGTTAACTAGCAACGTACCCGCTACGCCACAAATAATAATTTTTGGGAAGTTGGGAAGCACCCACCACGACATTATTCGTTATTCTGCGGAGAAGCGAGGTACCATCTGTGAGGCATTATGTGCGGTTTGCTATTGCGGTAGTTGATGACGATGAACAATTATGGCTGAGCCCTTTGTAATGGGTTGGAAGCTTTAAACGACCCACTAGTTACGTAATTCATATTGTGTGACGCCCGGACGTTATTTAACTGTCCCTCCACGCTTTATAACGTACGTTAACCAGAGAAACGGAGAGCGAGCGAGAGAAGGAATAAACTTTATTGAGAGCCTGAGTAAATGTATCATGGGAGCCTTATGGGTTTCCTTGGCAACCAATAGAAGTGCACTTGCCAGGAACCCACTACGCTATAAATCGTCATAATTTTTGTGAAGTAGGGAAACAGCCACTATGCAATTTTTCGTCATTCTGCGGAGAACCGTGGTATCGCTAAACACCTGTAAGGCATTATGTTCACTTTGTTGATGCTGTGGCTGATGGATGAAGAATTATCGCAGAGGCCTTTGTAATGGGTTGGAAGCACTCAACAACCCACTCGTTGCACATATTGCACTGTGTGACACCGGTTGCGAGTTGTAATATGCAGAGCGCTCAATGCATGGAAACGGCAGCGGCGCCGCTATTGGCTCGCGGCAGCACACAGGGCGCCGCTGCGGAGTTTCCGCCTAGCAACGGCCGCGCCCGCGCTCTCCCTTCTCGGGGTGCTTTCCGCTGGAATTTTAAACGGGGAAACGCGTGCCTGCAGGGCCCCGTAGAATTTTCGTCGTCGCTGTGAAGTGCTACTGCTCTCGCGTTGACCGAATACGCCGTCGTCGCCGTATGGTTCGACTGTGCTTTGTGCATTTTGTTTTGTTCTAACGGTGAACAGTTCGCCCATGAACATTTGTGTTGTCGCCACTGTCTTTTGTGCCTTGGCGCTCGCCAGCAAGACGCGATCGCCGGTGTGTTCCACCGTGCGTTTCTTTTTTTTTGTTTTTTAACAGTGAACACGCTCGCCCTTGAATATCTGTGTTGTCTGCTGTGTCTCTTGAGCCATCGCGTTGTCGCAAGACATAATCGTTGTTGTGTTGGACTGATTGCTTTTGTTTATTTTTTTACGCTGAACACGCTTTCACGTGAATATATGTGTTGTCGCCAGTGTTTTTTGTGATCTCGCGTCTGTTCGCAAGACGTGATCACCGTGGTTCGAGTGTGCCTTGGTTTGTTTCTTATTATTTTTTTTCGCGGCTGATCTTGCCCGACGCATTTCGCAGCCCCTGCAACGCCGGTGTTGTACGGCTATGACACCCGGAAAGCAGCGCATGTGAGACGTCGGCGCGCCGCGCGATCGAATGCGTTGAAGACAATGACAGTTCATCGCCTGACGTGACGTGCCGCTGCGTTGCCATGCGTTGAGCTCTCCGCATATTCAAACTCGCGACGTTGGTTCGGGCGAACATCGCTGATGAACAAGACGCTGCAGCTGTGTAAAAGATTACGGCTTGAAGACAAACACATCGTGGGTTGTAGACTACGTGAAGTCAACAGCAAGGTGTGAAAGGTAATACAAAAATGGTGTTTCATAACTTCAAAATTAACTTGCGGCATCTTCTGTGGTGATTTAAATTCATGGTTTGGGGATAAGTCCAATGATGAGCCGTCTCAATGAGTCGTATATGTGTGCACTTGAGCCGTCTCAATTAGGTCGTATTAGCTGTGCTCGTTCTACTGCCCTAATTTGAATTTTGTTTGTATTTCTTTTTTAGTAAATTTGCAATGTCAATCTGGCTCCCAATCTCCGGCCGATGCAACCTTGGGTCCTTGCTGGTTATTGTTTGTAATTTATCTATATTCTGTTAGTCCAGGTGCTGTCAATTCTTTCCAACTGAGCTTCAGTCAATCCTTCTAAGGTGTTATGCATGCCCAGGTGCTCTCAATGCTGGGCTTTCGGGCAAGCCTAGGGCCTGCTTAAAAGCTTTCCTTACGCAAATATTATTTTTGTCCTTTTCTGTCTTGTTCCATTTAAGCCTAAGAATGCTAGCCTCCTTCATTCCGTGATATACTTGTTTGTGATTCTCCTGATCAGCCAGTTGCCTTAGTGACCTTAGTCACTATTTTTATAAGAGTATGCTGTTAGTTCGCTCCGACTCAATGTTGAGTACAAGGACCCTAACTTGTTCAATGATGGGGACTTTTCGTGCAAGTCTGTATCTCCTCGCACTCTCTCTCCTTCATGTATCTCTTGGCCACCTCCTGTTAAGTATGGGCTGTAAAGTTCTGATTTCTCTGGTGAAATTCAAGCCTAGTGCCTGTGAGGTAGACTTCCACTTTATCTACCACTTCCTGTAACTTCTGATTCTATTTACCCATCACTGCCTTGCGAGATCCATATGGCAACATCATCCGTGTATACGGAGCGATTGATTCCTTCGATGTCTTCACGTTTTTCTGACAATCCTGTCATAATGAGATGAAGAGCAATATCATGGAGCCCTGAGGTGTAACTAAACTGTCCATGCCCCTCACCTCAGACTCGAGTTCCCCCATGTTGAAGGTAACCTTCCTATTCGTTAGGAAGTATCGGATGCTAATTGTATGATATTTCTCTCCTAGGTTTAAGTTGGTGCACCTAAGTGAGGTTTAGAGTTGGTGACCTAAGTGAAATGTGCAGGTTTGTGGAATACTTTCGTGGAATCCAACCATAATGTAGGATCTGGTTCACATTGCGCTCTGATTGCTCTCATTATTTTCCCATCCTATAAGTACCTACGCATAACATATGAAAATAACTAGAACACAATTACTTATGTGGCTGCGGCACTTTTTCGATTTTGTTTCGCCAACCGCACCGCCACGTATAAGGGGGAGCCAAGTGCACACATAATACGACCCTAATTGAGAACGGCTGATCATTGGACATTATCCCCAAAGCATGAAGTTAAATTACCACAGAAGATCCGCAGTTATCTTTGAAGTTATGAAACACCATGTTTTGTATTACCTTTCACACCTTGATGTTGACTTCACGAAGTCTACAACCCACGATGTCTTTGTCTTCAAGCCGTAATTCTTCTACACAGCCGCGAAAAAAAAATATAAAAAAGCACAAGGCACACTCGAACCCACGGCGATCACGTCTTGTGCCTAACGCGAGATCGCAAAAAACACTGGCGACAACACATATATTACGTGAGAAGCGTGTTCAGCGTTTTAAAAAAATAAACAAAAGCAATCAGCCCAACACAAAAACGATTATGTCTTGCGACAACGCAAGGGCTCAAAAGACACAGCGGACAGCACAGATATTCAGGCGAGCGTGTTCACTGTTAAAAAAAAGAAAAAAGCCGTAAACGCACAGTGGAACACAACGGCCGATCCCGTCTTGCTGCAGCGTTCAAGGCACAAAAGACAGTGGCGACCACACAAATGTTCATGGGCGAACGTGTTCACGTTATTACAAACAAAGCACAAAACACAGTCGAACCTTACGGCGACGACGGCGTCTTCGGTCAACGCGGAGAGCAGTAGCAGTTCACAAGCGGCTACGAAATTCCACGGGGCCCGGCGCCGCGTTCACCGTTTAAAATTCCCGGCGAAAGGCACCCCGAAGGAGAGCGCGTCGTCGTCGGTCTGGCGGCCGTTGCTAGGCGGAACTCCGCAGCGGCGTCCCTGTGTGCGCGCAGCCAATAGCGCGCCGCTGCCGTTGCCATGCGTTGAGCGCTCTGCATATTACAAACTCGCCCCCGGTTACGATTTCGCGTTTGTGTGACGCCTGGTTGTTATTTTACTCTTCTACCACACTACATACATATGTTAATTTGTTCCTTCCCGACATGAGCCTGTATAGGGTCTTTTTGCAACGCAGTTTCAAGCACCAGCATGGCCCTGTAGTAGAACACTGGCTCCTACGCAGAGGGCCAGGTTCGAACCTCGTTAGATTCTGGAAATTTTTCTTATTTCCTTTTTTTTTTCTTATTTCGTGCGATAGTGGTTACGGACACCGCGGCGGCGGCGGCGGCGGACAACTACGACGCCAAGACGGCCGTTGAAATGGTCTCATAAGAGCTTTCGCTGTAAAAGTTTCTGGCTACGCTTCTGAAGCCCACGATGTGCACATATAGCTACTACACTTGCAAAAAACACTTGATCCAACTCGTAACGTTTGGCTCAAAGCATAAAATAAGCATAGAAGCACTCTCTTGCTGCTTGGCATGAAACCGATTCCCACAAACGAGTGAGATCTGCCGATTTTTTTTGGTTCTGTCCTACTTTCGCGTTGACGCCGGCATAACTATATTGCTTACCGAGAACGCACCTTTCGCAGTACGAAGCGCAGCATTCTCATAGAACGGCTCCATTGCCTCGTGATCGTGGCTGGATGCTGATGCGTACCGCTGTGCTACATTCACAGCTTGTATACACTATTTACTTTTACAGGACGCATGCCGCCCTTTCATTGGTGGTGTACAATTCATCAACATTACCCGGTATATCTTTTTGATGAAAAACGTTACGTCATACTGTGACCCTTCACGGTGGCCTCTGTAGCAGCACACGTGTTCATAGCAGCACTGAATATGCTTTATCAGTTCTCTAACGTTCCTAACCAACGATATACTAGTTAACGCGAGCTTATTTCTTCAAATAGTTCTGTTAGTGTAGCTTCCATTTTACTAAGTTATAGTGTTCGTGGCTGCGACTTTAAGTTTTCAGTGGCGGCTTCCTGGATCCAGTGGTTCTGTACCCTCCGTAGCTTCGCAAGCCAGGCTGCTGTCGTGGTCAGATGCCCTGCAACCGTTAAGACTGAGAGCGAGAGTTTAACCAGAGGCATATCTTTTGAGGCTGTGGCCAAATACTGCACGAGGGTGGCTAGTTCCTGTCCGGTGACGGAGGGAGACATACAGGAAGAAATAGGGAAGATGAGAACAAAGATTAACGGGGAACATCAATAATATGTGGTTTGCAGAGCCCATCGTTCTTTCTCTCCTTCCCTTCTGATGGACAGATAACTGCTTAACTTTCTACCATATTCCTTCTTATGGATAAGCATAATGTTGGCCCTCGTCGAACTCTCCGGGATGCTTGAATCTAGAAGCGTTGTGCATGAAAACCTGCACAAGGTAAGAAATAGTACACTATTCTGCTCTAACTAATCGAACGTAATTTCTTTTCTTCCAGCCGCTTTTTTTGTACAACATTTTGAAGCTTTTTTAACCTCAATACTTTTAGATCAAGCATTCTTTTTCTTCAAAAAAAATTCATGAAGTACCAATTGTCACCGTTTCTTGGTGACGGCTGCCCCTATTCACTTGGCTACTAAGAAAAAATAAAATTTAAGAAAGGATATAGTCTTCTAATCAGTAGACGTAAAATATCTTTCTCCTTGCTAGTGAGAAGAACTGATGAAAATGACATCACTGGACTTTCTCAAGCAGCTGTGGGCGATGGCGTTGGGCGATGGCGTTAAGCAGAAAGAATCTGCGGAAGGTGGCGGCAGCTATGAATCACGTCTCGAGGAAGTCATTAATCAGGAACGACACAATGCATTACATCATCAGGACTTTTTTTTTTACGTGCAAGAAAGAGAACTGTAAGAACGTCAAGGCCATTGAAACTGCCAAAGCAGAAAATGAGACTTGAAATACCATTTTAACACATTGTATGCTGTTTTGTTACTGGGAATGTCAAAATTTTTAAATGTCACAAAAAGGCCCGTAATACAGCGAAGAGCACAGTGGTGTAGTCTCGACTTTGTTCAGCTTTACCTATTACTACAAAGCGTACCGTAAAAGAGCCGGCTTACTACTACTAAGTGCGACAGCTAGAAGAAAAATTATAAATCAGAGGGAGAGAGAGAGGGGGGGGGATGAAAGTGAAAGGCAGGGAGGTTAACAGTAGTCTCCAATCCAGTTTTAAACCCTGCACTGCGGTGGCGAAATGTGGTTTGGTAGGCGATGTACTGGGACTATAATTAAAACGAAAACGAGAGGAAAATACTCTGACTTTCGCTGCAAGGCCGAAGCAATGAATGCGATATCAAAAATTGGATGCGTTTTACCAATGACAGCTGTGATGGCCCACGAACGAGCCCAACGCACAGCATTAGCAATAATTCGTAGGGGTCCCTCATGCAGTTGCCGAGGGAGACGCAAAGGCGGAAGCCATGGTAGGGGATCGTCTTCTATGCGTTAATTAATAAAGTAGCTGACTGGGTTAGTTGGTTGTACATTCTTAAAGGGGCCCTGGCACGGTTGCCCAACAATTTGTGGTTTTCAGCGTAAACTAGAAGTAGAATGTCTATTGTGCCTACACAGATATGAAAAGTGAGCCGTAAAAGGATATTCTCAGTGCAAAACAAGCCACAGCCGTCGCCGGTGGTAAACCCGCCTAGAGTCACTGGAAAATCAGAGTACCGCAAAGGTAGGCTGCGCGGCAACATTGGGTGGCGGCGGCCATGTCCCTCCAGACCGTCCGGCGCGTTGCTAGCGTGGTGTTGAGAAGTGACCGATCTTTTAGCCTCAGCGCCGTGTTACGCTCGGCAGAACGGCATTATATGTGTGTGTTTTCTTCAAGAGGATATTAGAAGTGATTTCGAGTCATCGACAGGTATGGATCGACTGCGCGGTTAGCGGTGTGACTAATGAAACGTACGGCGAATGTTGCCATGTGCTCGCGAACTCTCTTCAGGCTTCATCGGTCTCTTTTTGTGTCCACGCCCGGCGTGTTCTCTAGGTCTGGATCTGTAAACATCGTTGCATTAGCGCAATGACATCGTGCGAGATGCCATTCACTTCGACATTTGGTGAATCTTGACTGTTTGCGCTAGCTTTGCAGTCGGTGTTCAGGTTCACTGCCTCGAGAACGTTATTCAACAACATCGAGAACATTCAACATTGCGTCCTTCGACTGATCGCTGACGCATAGCTGGCTTGCGCACCGTGCTTGCTGTTCAACTGGTTGATATGTGTAATAGAAGTTGTGTGTGTACGGTAATTGGAAGTTGTGCGCGACGTCTTGATTCGGCCGCAGCCAGCAACCGAACGCACGGGCGAATCGGCGTGCGGTAGGTAGGGTGCATCTTATCTTACGATACGTAGAAAATAGGCCATCAAATGATTGACATCACTACTTAATTGTTTCATTTCCTATTTCTTGTCTCCTCAATATTCCCAACGTTGCAATAATTGCAAATATTTTGCTGTTTCCGACAAAACACTTTCTTTTTTTGGCGTTGACAGCGCGTAACAGCTGGGGTTCGGTTTCTGCACTGCTACACTTTTTTTTCATCGTGCACTCTTTATTAAAACTTCCTCGGCACGGTGCTTTATGTTCTTTTTGATCAGAAATAGCACATCCCGGAATTTTTAAAGCGCATGCTACTGCAACACAGTATGTATATAGACCTAGGCTCGCATAAAACTGACTCCTCAATGCGTGGGATCTGCTTTTTTTTTTTTGCTGGGACCATTTCTCACCAACTATACAGTATTTTAAGGGTACGCTCGGTGCAATGCAGCATTAGCGGCATTTTTTTTGCAACAAATTTAAAATACGCTTGATAAACATTGCCATATACCAGTTTATCAACGGAGTTCCACGCTTCTGTTTGTGCAATGCCAAATATCATGCCAATTGCCTTCAAGGTATACCAGTAAACAGTTATTATTTTATTAAATCTTCGAGTTCGCTCTCGTGCGTGGCACGCTTATAACTCGGATAGCATGCGTATCTGTTCAAACCGATCGAGATATAAACGGCCGAGCAAATAGAAAGGTATGTAGTTTGCAATATCGCTGACCACAACGAACCGAATAGGTGAAATATCCTGTCGCATAAGATCTTTTCCAGCAAAATTAATGTAGTTCACTGCAGGAGGAGTTATTCGAGGGGGGCGAATTCGTTCAGGCCAACCATGCAGCCACGTAGAACGGCGCTCTTTGACATTCTTTCCCACACGGGCAAACGAGATTCCCCAGAGTAGCTCACCAGTAACGTTCGATTGATGATGAGCTACTCTCTTCTGGCATCTGCATGCAGTGGCGTAGCCAGGGGTGGCACACCGAGCCGTGCCCCCCCCCCTCCCTCCCCCGATAAAAAGTGCTTTCTTACGCCCCTGTCTGCATGACGCGTTTAAAAAAGCGACGAAGTACTTCTGGGGCCGCGGTACAGCTAAATGTCCGGCCCACGCTCTGCATTGACGCGCCTGCACCCAAAGCGCTTGGAAGGGATATGGCGGCGAGAGGTCACGTGATGCGAATAAGCCATCGCGGCGGCGGCGGCGCGCGGAAAACAGATGCGATACTCTGAAATTTTTCCAGTGACTCTAACCCCGCCCACCGCCGGCAACCTGCATTTTGCCATGGCGCGTGTGACGCGCCATGGCAAAATGCAGGTTGCAGAAGACGACCAAGCCGTCAAAATGCAGAAGACGACCAAGCCGTCGTCTTCTGCCAAAGTTTCAGCCCGCTGCAAATCGTTCATTCTCAGTGCCAAGATGAAGAAAGCTAAAATACCTCGACTTCGCGCGCAGCTGACCACGCAACAATATCGTTCGCCGGAATGTAGACGCTCCCACAGCTAGCCACTTGTTACGTCACGGCTCGTGAGTGCGCCAGTGTTGCCCAACTCTCAGGCCGCTCCTGTGTTTATAAAAAATATTTCAGTTGTGAACTACGCGCTTGACCAAATGCGCAAAAATTTCGCCAGCTTATTTGTGAAAGCACGAGGATTAACGCACATAACAGAAATTACGATCGAAAATTGGGCGTCATGGCGCCAGCGCGGGAAAAGTAGCGCGACGGAAAGAAAACACCTCAGTACAGGATGTTCTTCGTTATTGCCTTGGTGTCGCGCTTTCGCAAGGAAAAAGTGAGAGTCACGCGAGTGGAGTTTACTTTTTATTTTTTTTTAATCACGCGCACGCTATAAAGAAGTGAACGAAGTTAGGACGCAGCTCGTGCCACGTAGCTCACGCAATAGTGACTGTCAGTTTGTCAACACTGGCTTTCAGTCGCCAGACTCGGACTCCATCACACTCTTTTCCGTACATTCTTTCGCAGTTCCCTTACTCTTCCCCGCACATTACGCCCTTTTCCCACATCGCACCTCTCGCTCACTTGAAGCTACATGCACCATGTGCCCATACTACCACTTTCCAATCATCGTTCTTTACTATAGAGTAGCACCAGACTGGAACAATCTACCCCACATCTCCAATATTGCCATATGAGTTTCAACACTGTCAAAGCAGTGTTTACCGTGAAACAGAGACAGCCGAATAAAATCAACAGACAGTTAGGTAGAGAAAAGCACTTCGAATAATTCTTGCGGATTTTAAATCTGGTGCAGTAATTACGACGTTAAGTGAGACGAGTTCATAAGCTGAGGAAAAGAACCCCCCCGTCGTGGGGCCTGTACCCACAACCTTCGGTTGTAAATTCGAGCCCCATTGATGTAAGGGTGCGTTTTCAGTAACTGCCTAGTTGGAAGTCAACGCTTGTCTTTGTTTCCCTCTTTATCAACTGTTGGTTCCTGCGCTGTTTCTTAAAGAGGGATTGCTCACTAGCCCAATTTAAAACTTACAACACTGCAGTTACAAACAAACACACATAATGTACACTATGCTTTCCTTGCATTACTTCATGTGGCTGTGCTTAACAAAAAAAAACGAAACCCTCCAACAATTCCCCTTCTTTAGTTATCCCTTCGTTTGTGTTATTTTGGGAAATTAATTGATGTGAATTTAAGTGCAACAAATAACCCGTGTTTTGCTCTGGTACGAGTACATTGACGTGGCGAGCGCGTGGTCTGCCGAGTCGAGCATCGACATTTTTTTTTTAACGCAAACTTCAAACTTCGAGGACGCGGGAAGATGAGGTCGGCCTCTTTAATTTAGTTACATTACCAGAGACCACGTCGATATTATGTTTATGTGTGTGCTCATTTCTTCGTGAATTTTATTTATTAACGCGAAGTCTTAAATGCCTCATCAAACGCGAAATTTGACTGTTGGCGTCCCGCATCGGCGGCGTCCTGCGGCGTTGGCGACGAGTGATGCAACAAACCTTCATCAGGAGAAGACGACACGATCACGTCACATAGCGCAAAAATTTGTAACCCCGTTATGATGGCATCATGACGTCACAGTGACGTCACGTGACGTAACGTCACATGCTCACGTTAGCACATCGCATCATAGCTAGGCCATGGTGGTCCGATCGCGGAGGCAACGCAAAACTGGGTGACGTGCCTCCGATCTTGGAGGCAGTGTAAAACAACGTTAAGTGCAGAAAACGTTCGAGGGGTGGCGGGGCAGCATCAGTAGATCGGCTGAGGGGGAAAAAATGGCTGACCCCTCCGTCATAGTAATCGGAATAACACGAAAGTAAAGCGTGCCCTTACAGAAGAAACTGAATGTTTACTGTACATTGATATAACAGAGTTTGCACAATGTATATTGATGTCTGGCAGTTCTAGCACCGTTTAAACGTGGATGCACCCACTTTTATGATTGGTGCTACATCTCCATCCCGACGACTAACGTCCATGTAAATGACTGCAGAAACCCTTGTAGTAGTTAACGGCGAAAGCGTAATCAGAGAACGAGGTGTGATCAGCCAGAAGAGCGTCGCATATTGGACGCATAACTTGGTCGCCATCCCCGAATGTTAAAATGTGATGAACACCACGCTGGACTAGAGGGAAACGCAAGCGCGTCGTGCCGGCACCCCCGGCCGCGATTTTTCTCGGGGCGAGCGCGTCGGCGGGGAACGCGGTGAACAGCCATGTGAGGCAGGCGCGCGTCGCAGAGCTATTTTTGGTTTGGATTAGCGTGATGCCATGAGCGAGGCAGACGCTTTTCCGACGCTTGGGCTAAGATTGCCACCTCGTGGTGTGTTAAGCATTGACAAAATTGAAACTTCTATTGAAAACGCGCTCAATGGGACGGACGTGTAACGCATGCAGGTGTTTAATCGCGAGGCTACAGTAATGACGAATTACTTTACCGCTCCCAGAGGGCAACACCACCCTGCCGACAGTAAAGTCAGGGACTTTAGCCGACAGGGAGAGTGGTAGATATAAAAGGCGCGTTTATAAAGCCTCTAGAGTCTGTGACCGTGGCGCAGTGATAGCGTGCCCGGCATCTAGCTGTTGTTGTGGACCGGGCGGTCGTGGGTTCGATGCCCGTTGACGGAACTTTTTAGGGGCGAAGCTCCTTAAGGCGGCACCCGTTCGTCCCTCGTAGTCATCGTAGTAGTCCGTAACAAGTCTTACGCTTTGACCTCCAAGGTGGTGCCGGTGGAGATTTCTCCTGTGCGTTGTTGAACCAATAAAAAATTCGCAGCGTGCGCGTTAACTTAAAGCCGAATTCTTCTGTCTCTCATTCCCATTAGCAGCCATTGGCATGTTCCAGTAGGAAACGTTAGTAGAAGTAGAAGTGTAAGTGTTAGCTAAAAGCCGACTTCTTCTGTCTCTCATTCCCATTAGCAAGCCATTGTTTACCTCCAAGGTAGTGCCTGGTGAGATTTCTCCTGTGCGTGATTAAACAATAAAAATTTTGTTCAAAACGCCGTTGATTGATGAAATAAACCGACGAAAGACGCCAGATGTTTTGTAAAAGCAGAACGAAAGAACGCCAGATGTTTTTCTTAAAGTGTAGTAGTAGTAGTTGTATGTAGCCACCTCTCCCGATCGTCAACGGGCGAGGTGGACCGGCAACGGCGCGAGGACCCTGCCGTACGAGAGTTAATCACACTAAAAGACATACTTTGCGGGCGATACACTCTAGTGAGCTTTCAACTTTCCGTCTTAATGTACATGATAAAGAAATTATTTCTACGAAAAACGCAAGGCACACCTTGGAGCCATATATTTGGTTTTGGGACGCTAAATGGAACCTTGAGGCGATGCGAAGCCGGAGCCTTGCACGATCGCGTTCCGTTGGCTTTCGTTGGGCATGCTACCGACCCTCGCGTCGTGGAACGCGCGTCCTGTCTTCCCTCTAGCCTTGCCTTAATTCGCACAGGGCGAGCGGGGAATGTGGTCGCTCTTGGCGCTCTTTCGCTCGGGAGCGGTACTTCTTCCTTGCATTTACCGATCACAAGTCGATAATGAAGGGACCACGTAAACCAACAGTGCAATAAAAGTTTGATGTTATTATATATACACGATGTTTCACACTCTTTATATTATGTACTGGGCGCATTTCACGGAAGAGTTTCACGGTTACAGATGATTCCCTCCGTAGCTTCGCCCCACTCATTCATAATTTCACCCCGTGGATATGCTGTGATTTTTTCTTGCCATCTGATCGTGTAATTTTTCCGAGTCATTTCCGTGGCGGAAATACGTCACTGAACTCTTGGTGTACCCCGGCATAAAACACTTTCATGTTAAAGAAGATGGCTTTCGCCTTCGCGTCGTCTTAAGTGAATGCATAAGAGACTGTGGGAGTTTTAAGACTGTTTATTCTATTGAACAAAAAAGTTCGTTTTTATTTTTCTTGCTACCGCCAGATTCTTGACTATTCCTTCCGCGCAAGCTGCTTTTTTTATCCTTAAGTTATCAGTGATGGAAGTCTGTTGTCAGTTCTTTATGAGCATGAAATAGGTGGAAGAGTCGCACTCAAAAATACAAATTCCTTTTTTCACCATGGTGTAAACAGTGTAGTTTGCTCAAAACGCAATCACGGAAAATTGTTATGAGAACCAATCCCTTCGGACAAACACGACCTTACACTATCCACCGGAAACGAGGTCCCTTTCTACGGGATTGCGCATCTCGAAACCTCTGTGAAATAATTTCCATGGTTCGTTCAACAATATACACAGAACAAAGATTACGTCCACTCCAGAGGCAAGCGGGGATATTCATAGTGAGTGATGAAACGCCAGAAGTCTAGGCCCCGACAGCGGCCTGTTTGCGACGTCTGGGATGCGTGCGCGGCGAGATTTATTATCGCGAGAGAGCAAGGAAAAAATAAGGGCAAACGAGTCACCCAATACGCAAGGATGGCATACGGGTACGGCGGCAGATCAAGTTCGCTTTAGCTTCTATCTTGGGCTACAAAGGCTCCCCTGTCAGAAAGTGTTTCCTTCAGCTATGCTGCGGACAGCAGCCAAAATGTGAGCCTGCCCTCCATGTGCACACGATATGTCGGTCACTGCGGCGTTTATCGGAGAAAGCACAACGCCGCCACCCGAGGAATGTCGGTTGGTGCCAGCGTGCTCTTGGTGGATAGAGCTTCGCATAAAGGCGTTCATGGGTGGGTCAATCTTTGTTGGCACCCTAGCGGCTGTTTTTGTAAGCATTAATTACCGCAGACCAGCAATATTGCATGGTAACATGCAAATGCTCTGACATCCTTGCCCTTTTGTTATTATAACCTTAGCATTTCCATGCACAATAGTAAAAAGCTGTATATTTCGTTTAAATTTCATAACATTGCGCGAACCATTCATTGTGCTAGTAAACTTCGGAATAAAAAAGAATTTTAAATGAAATGGGTGCTTTAAGGAACACTGTGACAGAAATTGTTACAACTTCAAAAATACTAATCACATGCAGCCGCAATGAATCTTAATATTATAACGGTGAGGCACGACTTTAAATGCCAACACCGGCCAATCGCTAAGGTCAGCGGGAGTAAGCTAGTCGATTACGCGCGATTTGCGCTCTCTCCTATTTGACAAGAAATGGTACAACTGAAAGGTATTTAGCTCATCTGCATTAAATTTGGAGAGGGGGATGCACGTGAGAAAGTGACCGGAAACGGCGAAAGTATTTGTACTTGAGCATTTTTTTGTTGCTTTTACTTGCACTTTTTTTTCACATGTGTTTCCTTAGGCGAACACGACTAAGCGGACGAACGGCGAGGGCAGAAAAGTTATCTATGTGAAGTGGGTATTCCTCGACACATAAGCATGGAGTATTCTAGCACAGATATTTTGTTTAATGGCTTTACCAACTGCTTCCCACAGCTTGGTATTTGCCCTTAGCATTCAATTTCCTTAGGATTCCCATATATTCACTCAACAGAGGTTTTTGCCAATTTCGTTCTTCCGAGGGCATGAATTTCATTTTCTAAGTGCAGTTAACCGCATGCGCTAGACGAATTTTAATTATAACATTACGCGAAAGTTTTTGAAGCTCACGGACCTACTCAGTTTCTATTCATCTAACGTTTTAGTACGGGCGCGGTACCGCTGTAATCTGTAGGAACGCCACGAATGTACCGACGAAGGCAAGCCCTTTCGATAAGGCCATTTACAAGCTAAGATCTCAATGCTTTACATGCCTACCCGATATCAAATATTTTATGTACGCTATTTTTAAAGGCCTCGTCGAACCAAGCAATAAAAAATAGCAAGCTAAAACGAATAATTAAAGAAGAGTATACCAGTCACAAGCACAGACTTCCGATTGCGAACTTTACAGGGCTCCTGCACTCAAATTTCACTCACCGAGATTTGCGTTATTGGCCGCGAGATCGACCTATAGGTGGCAGCACCGTCGCCGCGTTAGTGTGGAGAGGCGGTCGGTGGCACGTATACAAATGCACATAGCGGCGCTTCGTTTGAGCGGTTTGAGCCGATTGTCGTCGAATAAAATGCGTTGATTGCAGCTTACTAGTAATATATACGCTCCTCATTGTTGAATCGATGCACGAAGATCATCCAGCGTTACTATTACTAGTGAGATAAGCGCAATCTGCCGATGAAAGGGATGCTCGCCCTGGATGACAGTCTGCGCTTAAGCACTATACGACGTTTTTTATTGTTTTCTCTGTACGTGTTTAGCTTCTGTTTTGTGTACTACGCACTGCAGTAGCACGACTCAACTACTTAAGAGTTTACTTCTTGTTCATTTGTATACCAACCCATATTCCTGTGCAATGAGTTCAATAGCACTGTTCACGCGAATACGCATATATACGCAGGTAAGAGTTTAGCACGGAGCTTTCAGCGATTGAGTACGTGCACGACAATGATGCAACAGAGGTCCGGTTATTTTATGGAACAAGTGTCTTTTTTTTTTCAAACTAATAAGGTCCGCTGCCTTCCATCAATTTATAACAACTCCACACAAACGCTCAAGATAATGTAAAAATAAAGGCTGAGATTTTGCGTGAAATTATACGACATAAATGTAAGGCACACCGTCGGGAATAATTTTGAACATCTGGGTCCTTCAAAGCGTACCTAAATGCAAGCACACGGGTGATTCTGCACGAATTTCGCCCCAAATTAAATTTGCGCACGGCAGCTCCGTTTTATCACTGCCGTGTCATTCCATTGTCTGTTTTATTCTTTTCTTTTTTTCTAGGGACAGTTTGAGTACCGAAGTCTCAGACTTCACTTGATAGAAATATTTCGCTGTAGCAGGACCACGACGGTGCAATAAAAGGACATCTTAAGCACAACGAAAGCTTATCATGAACTGGAGTGCCGCGGTTATACACCTAACAACAACGCGAAAGTGCATGAGCCTCGTTTTTGTTTACCACCGAGTAGCTGAAACGCTGCATTCACACACTATTTAATGTTCCTCATGTTTGGGACTACGCCAAGCGCACTTTAAGGCTCTGATATACTCCAGCGTAACGTCGACGAGCGAGCGCGCGCGTCACGGCGACGTTACGTCAGCAAAAAACAGCCCTCTATAGTCCGGCGTCGGCTCACCGCCGACGCGGCTGACGGCTGCTGGCGCGTTCGGGCGTCGCTCGGCGCAGAATAGATCCTGCTGCATTTCGCGCCAGACGCGCCAGACTCGCATGTACAGGAGCCTGCTTCGCGGGCTGTTTCGTCGGTTCCTGACAGGTGGCGCGGGCGTTCTTCGCTTTACTGCGCATGCGCTCCTCTAGATGTGATCACACCGGCGCGTTGGAGCCAGCTCGACTGTAGCGGAGACTGATTTGCGCCTGGCGTAGCGTCGCCAGCTCGGCGTGACGAAACGCAACGTCCTCGCGGGCGCTCGCGTCGGACGTCGGAGTATAACAGAGCCTTTAGGGTGTGCTTGAACCAGAAAGCGGCACCAACACTGAAAAGACTCTGGCTCACGAAGGGTACGACACCAATACACAGCTCTCTCGAAAGTCGCGCTCACTGATCTCATTACAATGTGCATGCAGTCGAGCAAGCTCATTTGCTTCTGTACACCATGTTGGGTATACGTACGAGCAGTTAAACGCGCGCTAACATAACAGAACAAACTGCCCATTGAGAATGTGCACGGCATACGCGCACATGCAAACACGACGTGGCTGGAAGACGACGCAGGTAGCAATCCACACTAGGCGCGCTTCAGACAGTAGCCGCCAGGCGGCGACTCCGTTCGATCTCGCGGCCAATAGAACGCATTTTCTGTTTCGAGGTCAATGCCGAAAAAAATTAGAATGTTGGAGCGGGCAAAGAAAAGTTAATTATCTTATACATTTAAAAGAGGAGGAGGTGACGAAAAGTTGCGATTCCCTTTTCCATTTCTATCAGCCACTGACGTGACATGCAGGTTCCAATCGAAACGCGACTAAGATGTTACGGTACCGGAACCTTCATGTTCATGGTGGCACTTTTTGGTTGCAGTGTTGTCACTGTGTGACACCTTACGCCAACAGCTAGAAACTACAGCGACTTCCGTGGATAACGTGTCTAGGCCGACAGTATAGTGAAATCGTTAGTTTTACTGTAGATAAGCAAATTCTCTTGCATTATAGACCAACGCGAAGTACAGTAAACTGAGGAACACTGCGGGTTGTGCAGACTAGTGTGCCTCGATGTGTGCGCCCCCCTTAGGGTGTTGCCATTCCTTGAAGGGGCCGATGCCGCCACGACGCCATTTTTTGCCCCGCGTCTCATGCCTCTCAGCGCAGCTGCCGTAGAGGGGTGAGACGCCGGTAAGAAGCCGTGGGCTAAAATATGGCAGCCGCGCCGCAGTAGACGCCGCAGATGTCCTCACCCTAAAGCGGACAAAACGCGCATCAAGGCACCCTAGTGCAGACCATTGGACAGCGCTCCCTGTATCAGTTGCCCACACGATGAAGTGGCGATGCACAGATTTATGTTGTAGCGTAACTGTGACAAACATAAAGCATGTTTTCGTTATTATATTCTTCATAGTATGTAAATATGAAGCATGCGCAATATTCATAGCAGGGAACAGCGCAGATACACGAGACAAGAGAGACTGAAAGGACTTGGCGCTGGCTAACAACACGAGCGTTTATTTCGTATGTGCACAAATATATACGCTTGTTGGGAAACGGAAATAAACGAAAGAGAGGGG
Organism: Rhipicephalus sanguineus; assembly: GCF_013339695.2. Taxonomy (NCBI): domain Eukaryota; kingdom Metazoa; phylum Arthropoda; class Arachnida; order Ixodida; family Ixodidae; genus Rhipicephalus; species Rhipicephalus sanguineus. The sequence goes on along the minus strand of NC_051186.1, from coordinate 79,580,375 downwards.
GGGGGAGTCAACGCATGCGTCCCAACTAGTCCATGACGGTTCTATGATCACGTGCGGAGATAATTTCCTTGTCGGTTAGTGCGATCGATGGTGTGCTTATATATGATGGCCCAATGGAATGAATTCCGAGCGCTTCATATATTTCCTGGGCGCGGCTATCACGATATCTGCGCAAGCTGCGCGTCTTGCAACTAACTGCTATCTTGCAATAACTGCTATCAAGGCTGTGATAGATTTTCTCAAGAGCACAGAACTGGACACAAGACTATAGCGAAACCACTAAGTCACGTGGTTATTGTAATATTGTATATACGCATAACTCTTTCCTCTCCCCATCATCACCCCTCATCACTCCTTTTTTCCCCTTTCCCTTTTCCCCTGTGCAGAGTAGCAGGCTAGAGCGCACTAGCTCAGGCCGACCTCTCTGCCCTTCAAATAAATTCTCTCTCTCTCTCTCTCTAAGACTGCAGCCACAGTCGGCACAGTGAATAGCCAAATTGCTTCCAGTACGCGCCTTGAGGTTGTTCTTGTGTTCTCGCAGACGGTCGCTGATGCAGCGACCCGTCTGCCCAACGTAAAGCACTCCGCAGGACGTAGGTACCTCGCAGATCATATCGGTCTTGCAAAGCACAAACTGTGTTGCATGATGCTTCTTGCAAGTGGAAGGACTTTGGCGAGGGGCATTCACCTTCTTTCACAGTCAAGCTCAAGCTTACACCCTTTTAATGCGCAATATATTACTTACTCAAAACCAATCAGATCGCTCAGCGTAATCTGTCACATCCGCTGACAGAAATGATTCATAAACGACAGTGCAGTCGGAGCGCCAAACGATTTTAGGAACCAAGTAAATTATCAAACGCTTTGCTTTTCCAAGCGTCTTTCAACAATATTTTTGACGCGATAGCTACCAATATCAAGTGATACTCGCAACGAATTGAGTGGAATTTGAGTGGAATAGAAAAACTACACCAAACGCATTGCGCTGCCATTGACATCACTGCAGTCAAAAGATGGACTCTGACCAGAAAAAAAAAAAAGAAACGGCAATGACATGCTGACTTTTGTATTCATGCTATATCAAAAATTTTGCCTTGCGTCATAGCCTTACATTATTCATTCACGAAGGTCCAACACAAATAAGTTGTTCGTGTCAGCTCCAGGTGGTCCTTTGATAATTCGTCATGTGCAGAGTCAGGCACGTAGATCTCTCACGATTTATGACACAAGTAACGCTGCCTCATTTCCACATCGACGGGTTCTTCTGCGATCGTAAGCGAAAGCAGGTTCTGTGCTTTGCTGCGAGTTAAACAGGGTCGCAGAGCGGCGCCCGCTCTGAAAAACTTCGGAAACTCGCTCTTCCATAAAGGGACGAAGTTACAACAAACTGAGGAAAACGAAAACCGACTCGGGATCCATAAAAAACATTGATTCGTTCAGAAGGCACGTCTCTCCAGCTTCTCTTCTGGGCTAGCTCGGGTCGTTAGGCAGGCCGCCGTCTATCTTGAAGACACAGGCGTACACGCACTTCCTTTTGGCATCCAGGGCTCCGCCGCAGCACGGCCTGCCCCATTTCCTGCTAAGATGTAAGCCGTAATCCAGACGGGTAAGCGAGAGTAGCAAGGAGTACAAGCCGCATGAATTTTTGATTCATGCAAATGCCACGTCGCTTCTTCTGCAGGCTCACGTTTTCGTCTAACTTGGTTCGTTTTCTTTTTGTCGTTTCCTTCGCGAGTTTTGCAGGATATTTGATGTTCAGCCGAGTAAAGACATCTGCATTATGGTTAATATTAGTCGAGTCTAGAGTCAAAGACGCCTTGCAGATTTTACGAAAATTTACATAACTCAGGAAGTGCCCGTAAATGCTCTTTAATTTAAGGTTGTCGAATAGGGTCTCACTGTGGAGTGCTTATGTTGAAGGAGAAACCGAGTTAGTCTTTCATTGAGTCAGGGAGAGAGCAGGATTTTTTTAAAATTCGCAATGTAGTTTCTTCACGTGTAATGGCACGCATATCAAGAGCATACGTACACTTTGCGCTTGCGTAAGAATTCCTAAGTTCTTCGCGAGTGTATTACCAAGGCACGGAATATTCTATTCTTTCTGAAGATCCCGAAAGCAGCGATGCATGTGCGTGTTCCCGTCTTTGTATGAAAGGATGAGAAATTGGCCGAGTTAGGATTGCTTTCGTGGTGAATAGCGCAAAAGCACACGGAAAAAAGCAAAGAAGAGACGACCAGACGTGTCCTTTGCTCTCCAATTTTGTCCGCGTACTTTTGCTCTCTCAACCATGCTCGTATGAAAGGTTCGGAAAAAATGACGAGAGGATGTTGAAGGAGCTTCCTGAAAATTTCTCTTGATTGAAAAGAAGTTTATAGTCAGAGCAGACAGGGATCGCATATTCAGAACCGAATGTAATCGCACTTTAAAAAAAAATATGACGGGATGTTTCATGAAAGAAATAAAGTAATTATCAGACGACTACCGCTTCCGATAGAATATTTACGCACTAGTCATGCCTCTTAATATAAAATGTATGAACAATTTTCATTTTTATCTTATATTTCTTATCTTAACGAAGAACTAAGTAAAAACAGAAAATGTCGGTTTGAATTAGGAAATATTCTTGAGAAGCTCTATTTTCATTCCTTTCGCGGTATAGGTGGATACTAGGAGATACAGCGATGCTCATAGCTTTATGAGTTATGTATTTGACAAGCGATACAGAAGAAAGTAGCAGTTGTTCCGTGTACGAATACAACCAATGAGCGAAGCTCCTTAGAAATGGGACTGGAAGCGACCATGCGCCTGATCTCGCTGCTGGCTTTCATGAATGCGGTAGGATGAGGAGGGGGTGGGGAGAGCGTCTGCTGCGCTCGGTGGCCGGAACGACTAAGAGAGTGAGTGTGCGGCGCGCGCAGCGCAGGGAGAGGGAGACAGGTGGGAGAGGGTTGCGATCGGTGATGCGGCGGGGAGCTTCGACTGCAGCGACGGAACGCCGCGCGCAGCGTTCGGCACGCACAGCGTTTCATTGTCTTTTTGCGCCGGCGCTGGGTGGGGAGAGTGTCTGCTATTACCTTTCGACAAAGCTCTCATAGTGCGCTAGGATGATGTTTGTCATTTCTATGTCCACGATAAAGGTGGTGAAAGTGAAGACGACCACTATAACCAGTTGTGCACAGAGCTCATTTCTTTTAACCTCGAACTTGTGGTGCGCTCGAACCAAACCGCTTAAGGCCTAAAAATTTCATCTTAAATCACCGGCCACTGCAACCTAAAGCGATGCTTAAGAGAAGGGAGGAGGAGAAAGACTTTATTTATCCCAAGAGGGAAGGGTGCGGTGCTCGAGCGGGCAAAGGAGCCTACCGGCGTAGGTCTCCATTACCCTCTTGGCCCAATCCAGGACCTCGGGCGCCGAGCTGCACATAGCAGCCTCCCGCTGCTCCTTACTACTAATGTTTAGTGAGCTAGGTGGTGGGTTCAGAGTACACCCCCACATGATATGATCAAGATTCGCTCTTTGTTGGCAGAAAATGCATAATGGGGAGGGATATATTGCAGGGTGTATAAGATAGCGGAAAGAGGGGGTAGGGAATATAAGGGTCGGTAACTGGCGCCAAAGTATTCCGTGGTGGCGAGTAGCTCCCCGGTGTAAGGGGCGGGGGTATACTGTGCGCTGAAGGCGGTAGTGGTTTGTTATGTCGTGGATGGTCAAAAGACGATCCCTCGCATTGAAGGGTGCCGCGTGGTCTAAGGCGTCTTCAGTGGCCTGCGCCCGGCCTGTCATTCCTCGAGCACTGACATGAGCCGCCTCATTGCGACACAGCCCCGCATGCGCGGGCGTCCATATGAGAGCAACGTCTTGCGCGGGAGAATGTTTATTAAGAATTGAAAGGGCAGTTTGTGAGATGCGACCTGCCCTGAAGTTACGTAAACAGTTTTAGAGTCACTAACAATCACAGTGATATTGGGAATGGATAAACCTAATGCGATGGCAGACTCCTCTGCCACCTCCGAGGAGTTGACAGTGACGGATGCCGTTGTGATCGCCTTGCCGTTGGTATCCACAGCAGAAAGGGCATAGGACGAGGAAGATGGGTATTCTGCCGCATCGACATAGAGCACGTCATTGGCTCCTTGTAAGTTTTTCTGAAGGGTCTTTGCTCTTTGGATTCGACGTTTAGTATGATAAGTAGGGTGCATGTTTTTAGGAAGGGGCGGTATGAGCAATTGGTTCTGTATGTGGTGGGGAATCTTATGCTTAGCATTGGTGATAGAGGTGAAGTTAATGCGCGTAGTAGCTAAAATGTGACGGCCTGCGCTAGTAGTGGCGAGCCTAGCGTATTCAGCTGTTAAGTGTACTTCACTGATTTCTGATAGGGTATTTACGACCCCTGTCTGCTGGAGTCGTGCGTTAGAGGCATTGCACGCAATTCCTAGAGCGTATTTTTAAACTCGACGAAGGAGGGTGTTGACGAAGTCCTCCTCTGCTGGTTTAAGGTGAAGGTAGGGGAGAGTACATGTGATTTAACTAATCACAAAAGCCTGCACGAGACGAAGAAACTCTGACTCCCGGAGCCCTCCGTTTTTACCCGAGATTCTTCCTATCAGTCTTATGGTATTTTTAATGGTATTGCGTAAAGTTTCGAGTGTGTGCGTATTAAGTCGGTTGTTTTGAATGAATAAACCTAGCACACGAATGTGTGAGACTTCAGGAATCAGGCACCCATTAATGTGCACTTCGATCATTGGAACATGTTTGTTTCGACGGTCAGTTGATAGAAGGAGTAATTCTCATTTGCTAGGGGTGCAATAAAGATTCATCTGATATGTGAGTGCAGCTATTACGTCTACAGCTGCTTGTAGTGTGTCTTGAATGAGGCCATCTGAGCCTCATTTCAACCATAAAGTGATATCATCACCATAGATGGAAAAGTTTAGGTCAGGGATATGTTGAAGAGCGGTGGGTACAGGAAGCATAGCCAGGTTAAAAAGGATGGGAGAGAGCACCGACCCCTGAGGCGTTCCGCAGCTGCCCAGTGTGTAAGTTGGGGAGTGTTCTGGTCCTAATGTTAATGTTGCTGTGTGGTATGTGAGGAAGCTGCTGATTTAAGAGCACATTTTAGAGCCACAAGAAGTGTGGTTGAGGCCGGCATATATAGCTGAGTGGACTACGTTATTGAATGCTCAAGGCCGAGGATCGCCTGAGTTTCCTCGCTCTGGTTAGGAATTATGATGTCGCATTGAAGTCGAAGCATAGCGTCTTGCGCCGACAGGGAGGTTCTAGAGCCAATCATGTGCGGAGGGAGTAGCCCATTATCCTCCACGTGCCTCTGGAGGCGTGCAAGCATAACATGCTCCATAGCCTTTCCGAGGCACGATGCTAGGGAAATGGGCCTAAGATTTTCTATTTGGTGAACATTGTTAGGTTTGGGTACAAATATGACTCTGGCGTCTTTCCACGAAGCAGGAAGGGTGCCCGTGTCGGAACAGTGGTTAAAGTATTCAGTCAATGCTTTAATTGAAATGGGGTCAAGATTTCTAAGGAGTTTGTTGCTAGCGCGGTCGGGGCCGGAGGCCGACGTGGTACTGAGTGTTGCGAGGGCGTGCCTAACTTCTGCCTCCGTAATTGGTGCATCTAATGACTCATTAGGTTTTCCTGTATGTCAGGGTACAAGATTCTTGCTAAAATGGGGTAAGTGCAACGTGCGGAGGTTATCGAAGGGCTGTCCGAAGTGGTCACAGTCCTCGTGTAGCAGTTGGGTGATGGCGTGGCAGTGTCATGTGCGAGAAGTCGTGGGGTCTAGCAGGTGCCTAAGGAGTTGCCAAGTTCGTTTATTACTGAGGCTGTCGTGCATTCCTTCACAAAGCTGACCCTATTGTTGCGCAGCGAATTGAGTCGCGTATCGCTCGATTAGTTTGTCTAGCTTCGCTATCCTTATGAGGAGTTTCCTGTTGTGGCACTGGTGTTTCCATCGTCGCAATAGCGATTGCTTTGCTTCCAACATACGGAGAAGCTTAGAGTCAAGAGTAGTTATGGGGTATCTAGGAGGTACAGTTTTGGTGCGGATTTCGACGTCTTTTTGAAGCTGTTGAGTCCACTCCGTAAGGTCTGCAATGCGTGCGGGGGCGGTGCTGTTGCGGGTCTCCCTAACTTTTCCCGATTTGTGAGCGTCAGCGGTTTGGGTGCAATGGGTCTGTGTTTTAGTTTCAGAGTGATGCTTTAGTTTTAGTTTCTGTGTTTAGTTTCAGAGTGATGGTTTGTTTGGGTGTTAGTCCAAACTGCCGGGGGAGCATTGTGAGTCAGGGTGAGATCGGGGGACGTATCTTTGTTTACACTGTTCCCAAACGAGTAGGCATCTCCGGGTCGTTGTGCAGTGTAAAACGGTGTGCCTGGATATGGGACCAGAGGGCTCTCCCTTTCGGTGTAGATGTGGTCTAACCCCACGCTGGTTGGGAGGCGTTGAAGTCCCATACTATGAGAAGGGTGTGTTTGCCTGCCGAGGATGTAGCTCGGGCGAATAGGGTATCGAAACGATGACTTTTGTGTTGCGGTCGACTGTATACATTAAGAATGTATAAGAGTGGCGAGTTAAGTTTGGGAGGTAGTATTTGGAGAAAGTCGTGCTCAATGTCGATGTCAGGCAAATTTCGAATATGTAACTGTAAGGTGCTTCTGAGTTAAGACGGCGGTGTTAGGTTTGTCATCGGCCGGGTTTTGATGCGTTCTATAGCGTAACATCTGTTCAACACCATTTATTTCTTGTAGCGCAATGATTGGGGGAGGGGTAGTTTGTGATTTGATATACTGCAGGAGGTTTGCCTTTTTTCGGCGAAACCCCCTGCAGTTTCATTGCCATACGCAGAGTTCAGTGCGGTTACAAGGTGCCATTTTCGGTAGGTGGATTTGGCTTGGGTTGAGCAAGCTCTGGATGGTGAGCGTGGACCGTGTCGATGCATTGCGTAACTCTATCTAAGGTTTGCTGCATTGGTAATATGGCTTGTATCGAGGGTACGGATTCATGGAGTTTCTGCAAAGAGGCTGTGGAAAACGCAATAAAATCGTCTAGTCTTTCCTCGAGATTGCTTACTTTTTCTTCGACTCTGTCGACCCTCTCCGTTTTTGTTTCGACTTGATCTACTCCCTCTTCGAATGACATTGTGGGAGTCGAGGCTTTGCGCTTTTGCGCAGGTGGTTAGCGGGTTCCCTATGTATAGGGGGTGGTAGAGGGAGGAGCTGGTAGTGGTGAGATTGGTGTGGGGTTGGGAGGTGAGGATGGGGAGTGTGTGGAAGTGGATGATTGTTTAGAGGACTGGAGCTCTAGACGTAGCTTTGCATTTTCTGCCCTCAATTTAGCCATCTCATCCTGTATTTGTTTGAGCTGCTTTTGAGTGGAGCTTTCAGGAGAGGCTGCATCAGCCCAGCCTACCTCATGTGCAGGGCCAGTCCGGGGGACGGGGTCTTGATGAATGCTTTTGCTTCGGCTTCGGCGTTGATGTCTTATGAGACTGGGTGAGCGTCCTCTTTGGGTGTTCTTGAAAGGTGTGCTTGGGCCGGAGAATGGAGCTGCATCTGGGCCGAACTGTGAGGGTAAATGCTTCGGTTTGGGCTTGTAGCGTTGCGGACATTGGGGTGAGCCGGTGGGGTGGTCATTGTGGTACACCACACACTTAGGTTGACAGTCCTGATCGAGTAGTCCTCGAGGCGCCAAAGCCGACTGACAAGACCACTCTGCAGGCTTTCTTAGGGCTTCTCGCCTTTTACGATCGTTTTTTGGAGAAAAGAGCGACTGTAGCTGCAGAGTTGTATGGGCTTCTAGAGAAGAACACGCCCTGGAAGTGGGAGAAAAAACACCAGGCTGCTTTCAAGATGCTTAAGAAGATGATTAGGTCTTCGACAGTCCTTGCGCATTATGATGAAAAGAGGCCTCTCATTCTGTCTGTGGATAGGTCACCATACGGCATCGGCGCAAGTCTCGCTCAAAAGGATGCGTTCGGCCGAGAGGCTCCCATTGCACTCGCGTCACGAACTTTGGGAACCGCTGAGAAAAACTACTCGCAGCTCGCTAAAGAAGGTCTTGTGATAGTTTATGGCATCAGCCGCTTTCACCAGTATGTCGCTGGCCGGCACTTGACCGTATTAACGGATCACCAACCGCTCCTAGGCATCATGGGGGAAAAGAAGCAATCCCTCAGATATTGTCACCGAGGATGACTGGATGGTCACCGCGTCAACTGGCTGAGCTGACCCGGAGTGACCTACTGTTATCCCGCGTGATGACAGCCATCTGAAACGGAGAACTACGCCGGTTGCCCAAGCAGGAATTTTCGGCGTTCACAAAGCTTGGACACGAGCTTTCGCTACAGGAGGGCTCCGTTATCCGGGGTGCCAGACTGGTCGTTCCAGAGAAAGCAAGGAAAGACGTGCTCGACTTAGCACATGCAGGTCACAGGGGCGTGGTAGCTATGAAGGCGTGTGCTCGAGGCTATTTTTGGTGGCCCGGTGTCGACAACGACATAGAACGAGTGCTCAAAAGTTGTACAACTTGCTGACAGCACCAGAAAACGCCAACTAAAGCATCAGCTCCCGAGTGGAAACGTGCGATAACACCATGGCACACAATCCACGCTGACTTCGCTGGGCCTGTGGAGGGAAGGATACTACTAATTGTAGTCGACGCATACAGCAAGTGGCTCGAAGTGCGCACCATGGGGAACATACAGTCGCCGACACTGATCGAGGAACTGCGAAACCTGTTCGCAACTTTCGGCATTCCCGAAAGGGTGGTCACGGATAACGGCCCGTCCTTTGTTTCTGCGGAAATGAAAGAATTTCTGAAGAAGAATCGGGTGACGCACATCACAAGTGCGCCCTACCATCAGGCCACGAATGGGCAAGCCGAAAGAATGGTGTATGAAACGAAACAGGCACTGGCCAAGGATCAGTCAGGTACATTTGTGTGCAGGCTGGCTCGTTTTCAGCTGAAACAGCACACCACCGTTTCAGTAACGACAGGCAAAACACCCGCTGCACTCATGTTCGGTTGCGAGCTCTCAACGGCACTGACACGCATTGAGCCGCGACCAGTTGAGAGGGTGACCGCTGGCCACAGCACTGTTAAATTGCCAAGAAAGGTAGCCATCGGCCAATCGGTCTTTTTCCGCAACTTTGCAGGAAGTCCTGCATGGGTTGGCGGAACCGTGTAAGAGACTCGGACATCGATCTTGGCTAATCAAGTCAAGAAGCGGAACGGTTCATCGGCACCTTGATCACATCAAGTCAGGTGCAGAGGCCTACCCGACAGAAGATTGGCCGCGGAACGATCAAACGAACGGACTGTTGTATTTAGAAAAGAGAGAAACGATGCATCCGATGCCTGAATATCATCTTCTTTATTTCATGTCCCCACGCGACCATCCTCATCTTCTTTCATATACAACATTTCCCCGGTTGATAAAAAAAAACTATCGCTTGCGTAACGCATAGTCCCTAAGCTTCAAGGGAGTTTTTTTTTACTCGTGCGCTCTTCCGTGGTGGTTGGCCGGTCATTTTGTCCTGTAGTGAAGACGGCTGAGTACTTGATTCACTGCTGGCTTGTGCTGCTATTTCTTGCCGTGACGTAGATGGACAGTCAGCATGTTGTTCACTCGCAGGAAATGCACCACCTTGAAGAGACTCGTCAGGTAGTGGTAGAGTCCACTCTAGAATACCAGGTCGATTGCCTCTGCACTTCTCCGCAGCTTTTGGGTGTATCGCTTTAAATTTGGAGGCGTTCCACACTCGCCCGTCATCCAAAAGAAATGAAGCTGGCCCTCGTTGCTCAATAATCTTCTTCGGTTCCGAAAAGCGCGAAGATATTTTCCCGTGAACTGACGACTTTCTCACGCGGACGTAGTCGCCGACGGCAAAGTGTCTTGTCCGGGCTCCGCGACGGCAGTCTGTGTAAAGTTTGGAAGAAGCTTGGTTTTGTCTGACACGCTGACGCAGCCATTTCATCGCCTGTGCTGGATTTTCGTGAAATGAAGAATCCGGTAATCCAACAACGCTTAAGCGCGTTCATGGCAGTCGTCCGTGCAGCAAAACGGCGGGTGCAACTCCCGTTGTGGCATGAGGTGTGCAGCGGTAGACCCCCAAATAGTCTGTCACGGCGACACGGATATCACGCCGCTCGTATACTGCGATCTGGACAACAGATTTGAGGACTCTGTTAAACCTTTCTACAAGCCTGTTTGCTTGCTGGTGGTAAACTGAAGAAAAGCAATGGCGTATGCCACGTTCCTGAAGGAACTCTTCAAATTCAGCCGAGCTGAACTGCGGTCCGTGGTCGGAAACCATTTCACTCGGGTAGCCTTCACGAGAAAACACTTGTGGCAGAAAGTTCTTGACCGTCGCCGTAGAAACTTGTCTTGCAAAAAAAAACTTCTGGCCATTTGCTGTGATAATCAATAAGCGTCACGGCATAACGGCAAGTGATGGGAGCTTGCTCAAATGGGCCAATAATATCAATGGCAATCTTCTCCCAAGGGTTGTCAGGGAAAGCTACTGGCTGCATAGGTGCTGCGGTTGGCCGTGCTGATTTGTCCCATGACTGGCAAACAACACATGTTTTAACCAGTTGTTCTACATGGTTATCCATTCGAGGCCACCAGTACAACTCTCGCAAACGGCTTTTCGTACGACTGATCCCCGGATGTGATTCGTGTGCGACTTCCATCAAACGACGAGTAAGGGTACTTGGAATTACGATCCTGTCACCACGGTAAAGCAAGTCGTGTACAATGGATAGTTCTGCACGTACATGAAAATATGGCATTAGCTCCGCTTCCAGAGATACCTTATCAGGCCAAGATGACAAAACGAAGTCCATGACTTTTGCGATTGTACTGTCAGATGCGCTCTCCGCTTGTAATTCTGCAATGGTTAGCATCGGAGAAAGAAGGCAAACAAACTCATCTTCGGCAACCTGATTGGTTTCTCCTTGCAAAGGCAGTCGAGAAAGCGCATCAGCCACCACATTATCGCTTCCCTTACGGTACTCTACGGTATAGTTGTAACAAAGAAGTCGCGCTGACCAACGTGAAATTCGCAATGGCCGATGACCAACACCTTTGGTTCACAGCAAGGCGACAAGAGCACTGCGGTCGGTTCGCAAGACAAAGGGGCGACCCCAAAGGTACACGTGCCAATGTTCACAGGACCAAACACATGCTAAGGCTTCACGTTCGCCTGCAGAGTATTTCCTTTCTTGTGGGCTCAAGGTACGGGAGGCAAAGGCAACCGTCTGTAGAATCCCCTTGTTATCTTGTTGCAGCACAGCACCCAGTCCATACCCGGAGGCATCGGTCGTGACGATGACGGGTAGGTTCGGGTCAAAGAAATGTAGAACCTTGCAAGTTGTCAGCAGTGATTTCAAACGGACGAAACTCTCTTCGGCAGCTGGCGTCCAAGCAAATGGCTCGTTGCCTCGAAGCAATGCCCGTAAAGGTTCCACAACATCCGAAAAATGGGGAACGAACTTGGAGTAAAATCCCGCCAGACCAAGCAGGGAACGAAGTTCATTGATGTTTGAAGGCGCCGGAGCTTGTTTCATCGCTTGGATAGATGACGCTAGTGGAAAGAGTCCTTTGCCGTTCACAACATGTCCCAGAAACGTTAGTTCCGTGACGTCGAAAACGCACTTCTGGTTGCGTTTCAGGCCCGCTTTAGAAAGTCGTTGCAAAACGATGCGGAGATTTGAAAGATGATCTTCTCGAGAGCGACCATATACGATAATGTCGTCGATGTAGAAAAGTACACCTTTGCACCCTTTCAGTATGAGATGCATCATCTTTTGAAATGCTGACGGGGCTGAAGCCAAGCCGAAACACACTCTCTTAAAGCGAAAAAGCCCGTCGTGCGTGATAAAGGTAGTCAGATCACGACTCTCAGGATCGAGCTCTAGTTGATGGTAGGCAGACGCCAAGTCCAGCTTCGAGAATCGCTTGGCGCCAGCTAAGCTGTACAGCAGCTCGTCAGTCTGTGGTAGTGGAAAGCTATCAACAATTATAGCTTTATTGGGCTCTCGCAGATCAACACACATTCGTATAGAACCATCCTTCGTGCCGGCTCCGTACGTGATCTCGCTCCCAGCGGAAGCTCCGCCGCCGCATGATCTGCCCACAACGCCCGACTCCGAGCATAGGGAAGCTGAGGCCGGTCTGGACACTTGTGCGACGCAAGCTCGCGATTACCAAACCCGGCGGGTCCTCGCAGCACCAAACTGCGCCGAGGCCCCAACGTGATCGGCGTCCACCTGACCGATACGGTGACCCCGTCTAAGGGGTAGCGGATGTCGTGCACGCGCACGGCAACCGACACACGGCCACTCCGGGTGTTGCGCCTCGTTTGCTGGTGCTGCCCGACGTACTCGCGCGCACGGCGCATTCCTCAGGCTCTCATCCCCAGATCCTGCATATCGTGTTACTCTTCGTCCCTCGCTGTAACCTCCCCTCGTCCGTTTCTAAAAGCAAGCTATAAAACAGTCTCTTGCCAGCTGCTGTCTCGTGTGGTTCCTGTGCTGCGGGGCTCTGAGCTCCCAACATAACAGTTCTAATTGACACCGGGTTTTAAGCATCGGCCGTCTGCCGCGGTGAGCTTGGTGCGTCGAGGTCAATGTGCATTGATTTCGGTCGCTCGTTCCCTAGACACTGCTTGTCGTACGACGCTGCTTGTCGTACTAAAGCGCTTCTGTGTCCTCACTTTTAAAAGGGGGCATAAAATACTTCACACGCGCGCACGGCATGAACGCGCGTGCGACGCTCGTGCACCTCAACACACAGCACCTCATAGTATGTGCATTCCGGGGCGCGTCTTGCCTGCTCGATGATTCGAACGAGAACGTGTGGCTGGCTGTGGCAAATAGAGATGACCACAGGCGGAAGAGCGTCCAATGCGCCACGGACGCACTCGCGAAATAATGCAAACTGCGGGAGCCAGCACGGATATATTGCGTCCCATGATGCCTCCACGAAGGAACGGGAAAAAGATAGGACGCGTCCATCGACGCCGCCATGGAATAAAATGCATGAGGTAATGGCCTCAGAGACACTATGCGTAAAACTCACTGCTTGCCTTTCACGTGGGGGTGATCATTTCCCAGCATGCCCCGGTTTCATTTTTTTTGGCTGGGCTTCAAAAATTTCACGTGGCGCTCCCTCCTAGTTTTAGATGCGAAGTATCTTAAGACCGAGCTCAATCCGGTGGTGTGCGGCGTAACCACCCTTACTGCACATGCGCATACCCTCTCTACACACCTCCTCTCCACTCACCCTCTCCACTTCCCCTCTCCACCTTCCCTCACCCCTTCCCCTCCCCGCTTTCCCTCTCCCTTCCCCGTCTCCCATACCCTCTCCCCTCCCCTTTTCCACTCTTCCTCTGAAACGCGGGCTAGACATGCCGAAATTCTCTCCTGCGCAACGCCGCGATGAGCTCGAGCGCATGCGCGTCCCCTCCCCTTCTCTCTCCTCTCCTATGCTGCCCCCCTCTCGCCCGCCTATCGACCGCGTTCCGCGCTCGCCCTGTGAGAATTAACGGCCAGTCTAGATGGAAGATACGACGCGCGTAGCGTCCCTCTTCGCGTTCCACGACGCGAGGTCGGTAGCATGCCAAAGGAACGCCAACGGAACGCGATCGTGCAAGTGCTCCGGCTTCGCATCGCCTCATGGTCCCCTTTAGCGGGAGATGGTGTAATTTTTTTCTTATTGCTTCATGTGAAATACCATGTTGCCTTGCCTGTGGAAGTAGAAACAAGCGACACATTGTTCCGGCGTCCTGACGAGCGCAGGACATTGCGTGGCGTTGTAAAAAAGTCACAGTTTCGCCGCAAGGGCGACGCAATGAATGCGATAGCAAGAAACGCGGCCCGTGTTGAACGCGCTGCTACGCTGCAGAAACATCTGCTCCCCCCACCCCCCCCCCCAGCAGCAACTACCGCGCTAGCAGACAGCGGAAGGGAAAGGTTCTCCCTGCGCAAATATTAAAAGCAGCGAGCGAGCTGGCCGACAACTTTTAAATGCGCCCGTTGCGCTCCTCGCGCCATCTCGCTGGTAATGTAGAAACGCTTATAAGCCCCTGTCGTCTCTGAGTCCTGCTAGGGGTAAAGGGTGTGTATATAATGCTCGCCGTTAGCTACCTGAAGGATCTGCGTTTTGTGGCGCAGTGTTTAGCGCCACGCGCTGCGGAGCGAGAGGTTGCTGGTTCGATTCCGCGTTTCGGGAGTATTTTTCTGAACTATTTTTGGGGGGACTTACATATATATATATATATATATATATATATATATATATATATATATATATATATATATATATATATATTCTTGTACATCTACGGTGCATGACGGCGGCGACGGCAAAAACCGGACGAGACAGTCCATATAATTGCTATCGCAATAAAAAAACTTTCTCGAGAAACCGTTCGCGACAGATATGGTGCGGGAAAGCGTTCGTTCATCTTTCATGCAGGAACGCTGGCTTTGCTGCCCATGTGCCACTGCCGCCAGGCATCCGCCATTCATAGGATTCGCTAAAACTCACGTGATTGACCGTGGAGACGAGGTGTAAAGGCTCGTTCACACCGAACCTGGAGCGGCCTCAGTGGAAAGTAGAGGAAACGTCCTCTGCAGGTGGCGCAAGCGAGCGGAAAACGCGGCGTGAAGTCGGATCGCTCTGGGAGCGGTTTTTTCCACCTGCCGAAGGTGTCCGCTTTGCCGAAACCAATGAGAACGCCATGCGGTGGTGGCGCTGGTGTATCTTTGCTGTAAACGACCGGTTGAGCCGGAAATGGCGCGACATCAATTAGATGAAGTGGGATGGAGCTTTTCAAAGTTCGGACATCACTCTTCAACTACAGGCTGTCCAGAGGGTCCGGGCCGTAGCCGAGAGCCACCGCCTCCCGGTTCCGTCCTGGGTGGAGCCACCGATTTGATGGCGAGCCCTAGGCCTCCCTTCATCATTTTCCTCAGGACCACTAAATAAAGTTCTTGCCACTGTCACGCGCAGGCGGCTGGGGGCCAGGGCGGACAAGCAGTGCCATGCGATGGCGACATGTCCACTGAAGCGAGAGATGCCCTGTCTCCAAAGCCGCACGGGCAGCCAGAAGGGCAACAAGTACGCGAACTAGCCGCCTTGAAAATCCGCTCCGCCTTCGGTGTAAACGTATCTTACTGAAGGTGGAAGTGAATAAAGAGGTGAATCAAACAAAATTAACATCCTTGGAAAGGCAGGGCTACAAACCGCGGCCTCACGGTCCGAAGACAAGTGTCATACACACGCGCTTGCACAAGAAGAATCTATGAGAGGCATATGAATTTGTTGTACCGTCGAACACGAGACCATGGGGCAAAGTGTATCGTAGTGAAAAAAAGGAAAGGGAAGGAAGCCACATGATCGACAGCGGAGAGCAGATGGGTTTGAATGTGGAACGATTGGAGGATAACGAGTGGCTTTTGCGGAAAATAGGTCAATGTACCACGTGCGCGTTGCACATGGGCAACTGAGTTTGTCCCGAGCCCATGCGGTGCGCGGTAGCCGGAGTCGGCGATGCTGTATATTTCACTCTGTGGGCGTGAAGCACGCAGTGCTGCATCGTACGCTCTCGCACGCGGCCTTACGAGAGTTGTGACCGTGGTGGAACTCTACCAGTGCCGCGGTGGTGCACGTCATGCACAGCAACAGTGCTTGAAACACTGCTTGTGTTCCAGCGAAGTAGTGATAGTAAGGGAGGTTGTGAGTAAGTGCACGGGTGGATTGGGCGACGGCCGCACTGGAACGCTACCGCGGTGTTCAAGCGCGGCCGTGAATGAGGATATCGTCGCGCGGTTGGTCAGTACCTTTGTTGCATGCTGAAGCATAAGGCACGTTGAGCATTGTACGAGCTTTAGTAATTCCTTGCTATTAAATGCGAAGCATTTCTTAGCGAACTTCTGCGACTTTGAGCGTATCTATCTATCTATCTATCTATCTATCTAGCCGCCTACGACTTTGTGCTCTCCTGGTCGCTTGGTTCATCGAATGTGCACCAAAACTGGTATGGCGTAACATGACTGTATGACGAACATAAATGACAAGTCATAACATGAAAATCATGACACGCATGTCATGTACAGCATGATTTACATGCTACGCTCATGCTGCGCTGGTGGCCGTTTCGCTAGTTTGATATACACCAAAATTGGTATCTTGCGACATGACTGTGTGACGAACATAAATAACACGAGTTAACATGAGAATCATGACACGCATGTCATGTACAGCATGACTTACGTGCCACGCTCATGGTGCGCTGGCGGCCGTTTCGCTAGCTTTACATACACCAAAATTGGTATCTTGCGACGTGACTGTGTAACGAACATAAATAACACGAGTTAACATGAAAATCATGACACGCATGTCATGTACAGCATGACTTACGTGCCACGCTCATGGAGCGCTAGCGGCAGTTTCGCTAGCTTGATCTACCCCGAAATCGGTATTGCGCGACGTGACTGTGTGACGAACATAAAAACACGAGTTAACATGAAAATCATGACACGCATGTCATGTACAGCATGACTTACGTGCCACGCTCATGGAGCGCTAGCGGCAGTTTCGCTAGCTTGATCTACCCCGAAATCGGTATTGCGCGACGTGACTGTGTGACGAACATAAAAACACTAGTTAACATGAAAATAATGACACGCATGTCATGTATAGCATGACTTACGTGCCACGATCATGGCACGCTGGCGGCCGTTTCGCTAGCTTGATCTACCCCGGAATTGGTTTTGCGCGACGTGACTGTGTGACGAACATAAAAACACGAGTTAACATGAAAATCATGACACGCATGTCATGTACAGCATGACTTACGTGCCACGCTCATGGGGTGCTGGCGGCCGTTTCTCTAGCTTGATCGACCCCGAAGTTGGTATTGCGCGACGTTACTGTGTGACGGACATAAATAATAGGAGTTAACATGAAAACCATGACATACAAGACGATATATGCAGCTGTTTGCTGGCTGCTTCGCATTACATCGATTCCCAGAACGCGTGGGATCTGCCGGCTTTTTTTCTCCTTTGTAGATGGGGAACCTAAAAATATCAGGAACGCCGCCAGTTGCTGCCGCATATAATCAGCCTCATCCACGGCCACGCTGGCTAGTGTGCTGCGTTCCATACAGCGCGGCCGTGCCGCATCAAATGCCCTTCTTGCATAGTTCGCTTAATTAAAAGCAGTGAGTACAAGTAAAGAGTACGAGTACACACGCGAAAGCTGAACATACACGACAAAGGTCAACACGCGCTACCGACGCACAGAAGAACGACGTTAATTAATGCACACAGCTACATCTTCTAGTAATGTGAAGCAAATACTAAATGCATCAATCCCAATGTTATTCCGGTGAGGTGGGCCGATGCCCTGCACTGCTCAGAGCTCGCCGACCAGATGTGGGCTGTCCAGCAGGCACGAGAAGCAGCCACTAGGCAAGACCTGAACGTCCCTACGTGGGAGACCTGAGCCCGGGTCATCAAACTGCAGGACACTGAGTCATAGGCGTGCGCAGGGTTCCCCATTAGGGGGGGGGGGGGCGAAGGTTCGTCGCAGCGCCCCCCACCCTACTAAGTACATGTATGGGGCAGATTTTGCGCCCCCCCCCCTCTTAGGTGACTAGAAGGGTCAATGTACGGGGCAAATTTTGCGCCCCCCTCCTAGATGATTAGGGGGGGCGGCCGCCCCCCCCCCTGCCCCCCCTGTGCGCACGCCTATGCACTGAGTTAAAGTTTTACCAACCACCCAAGCCAACCATGCAGCTTGACCTCTATGCACGAATGTAACCATCGAGTGACGCTGCGCGCAGATCACGGAGGTCACGTCGTTACTGAAACCTAGCATATTTCCGACGTCTGTGGCGCAGAGTAGCATTCGAAAACACTTACATCTCGCAAATGACGTACAGTCTAACCCCCATAGAGCGAACTCGCTAAAAAACGGAAACTAGTTTGGTATATCGTATACTTCTATATAAAACTGTTAAAGAATTTACCATATTTTCAATGCGAATTTTGGTGAGCAAGTTAGCCTCACGGCGATGCTTCACGGTAATGCAAAAAAGGTGACTTACGGCAATACGCGTATACATTTTTTTAGTTTCTTTTTTTCCGCGGTTTGTAGTTGGGGGTGTGGGTTATATGCACGGGCGAGAAAATACCGTATGGATGTAAACAACGACTCAACAACTTCAAACGCAGCTGTGCTCGTCGGGCGCCGGAAGCCTCGACAGCCTTGGCCCTAATGTTGGCGCTGTTTTTCAATATCACACACTGTGTGCTTCTCGGGATGCTGTATGCAGCAGGGACGTCAGACTCATTTTCCCTACATTTGACTGTGTTGATTATCGCCAGCTTTGCGGTGACCGGCGAGGTTCTCCCGAGGATTCGTGGGAGAAAGCACGCGATGGCAAACGGTGGTTTCTACTTCCTACTGCGGCGCCAGGGGCGTAGCCAGAAGTTTTTTTTTGGGGGGGGGGGGAGTTCAACCATACTTTATGTATGTTCGTGCGTGCGTTTGTATGTGTGCGTGCCTATATACGCAAGCAAAACTTAAAAATTTCGGGGGGGGGGGGGTTTGAACCCCCCCAACCCCCCCCCCTTGTCTACGCCCCTGTGCAGCGCCCTCGTGATCACACTGCGCACTCCCCCAAATGCATGCGGGGAAGTCCCGTTCCGTGAAGAAAAGTCAACTTGTTAGGGAAGCTAACTTCGTGGGGCGTATCGCACTGTACGAGCTTCTATATATCGATGAATGGACGGAAAAAAAAGTTTATTGCGTATCCGGCGTGTTTCTGGACTGGGCTGCCGCCTAGGTGTCGGCTAGAAGGTCTTGCCTCCTAGCGCCTTCCTCGGCCCGCTGGACTGCTCGGAACTGATCGTCAGAGCTGAGCTGAGCAGCGCGGCCCGCCCACGCACGCGGAGGCTGTTGGTGGAGGCCGCGTTCTCATTGCTGGGGTATTAATCCCTTGCCTTCCTATAGGATAAGTTCTAAGGCAGCTCGTGCTTCACAACCTTTGCATTGATCGGTCGTGTATATATCCGGATATATTACATGTAGTAGCGCTGGATTCTTATATGACCTGGTGTGTAACTGTCGCCATTGGACAGACTGCGACCTATTGAGTTTAAGGTGAGGTGCAGGGTAAAGGCCCCTGTGTTTTGGCTTTCTCTGGTTTAATGTGGCCGTATATTTTCCCATATATTGACGTTCATGCATTGCCGTGTTCGGAAATAGTTCGATATAAAGAATAATTCGACTTTGCCTGAGTTTGATATAGTCGGGTTTGACTGTATCTAGTTGAGCGTCGCGTACATCACAGCACGGTAAACTAAAAGAGTTGTGGCGCGCTTCGTCTGAAGCTCACACAATGGATTCCGCACTGCGCGCGCAAAATTTGCATAAGCCGAAATAAAGGTGCTTAATCATTTGTTTAGTACGGCGCACGTGGCGTCAGTAACGCCGTTGTATGCGTGAAAACGCTGCATTTCGCGTAGTACGCACGAAACAAATTTTTTCACTCGCTCGTGTATTGCCGTGAAGTACTAAATTGATGACCGCCGACCAAGACAATGAAATAGATCCTACCTTTGTTCAAACTTCGGTGCGGGCACGTGGATTGGCGCGAGCCAATTGGGCCCTGAACTAAGGGCTCCACCATACGAATAAGATACCTGATCCTTCTGCGAATAAAAATTTTTCGCACTCGGTGCCACCTCTTCGTCATCTGCTCAGCCGCTTCGCTGGTCATCCGCATTCAGATAGGGGAACAGCTAACAAAAGAGCCTACAACAACAGCCGATCTTGATGGCGATGTTATCCGTCGCCACGGCTGCCGCCGCCCGTGTCCATGGCAGTTATAACGCACAATGAGAAAAAGCAAAGAAAAAAATAACACCATTTCCCGCTAAAGGAGAGCATGAGGCGATGCGAAGCCGGAGCACTTGCACGATCGCGTTCTGTTGGCGTTATTTGGGCATGCTACCGACCTCGCGTCGTGGAACCCGAAGAGAAACGCTACGCGCGTCTTGTCTTCCCTCTAGCCTGGCCGTTAATTCTCACAGGGCGAGCGGGGAACGCAGCCGGCAGGCGTGCGAGAGGGGGGCAGCGTAGGAGAGGAGAGAGAGGGGGAGGGGACGGGCATGCGCTGGTGCTCATCGCGGCGTTACGCAGGAGAGAATTTCGGCATGTCTAGCCTGCGTTTCAGAGGAAGAGTGGAAAGGGGGAGGGGAGGGGGAAAGTGGAGATGGAGAAATGGGAGAGGGGGAGGGGAGAGGGTATGCGCATGCGCAGTAAGGGTGGTCACGCCGCACACCACCACCACCACCACCGGATTGAACTCCGCCATAAGATACTTCGCATCTAAAAAGCATCTGGATTCGGGAACCCAGGCATTCTGCGCGGTAAGCAAGCGTCCTACGACCTAACCATCCCCGTGCTTGAAATCTTTAAGGAGAAAGGCCCCATACAGGCGTCACGTATGACGAGCAATCGAGTTAACACATGTAATATTGTGTGGAAGAAGAATAATAGTGCACAAGGCGTCACACCAAGTGAATAGCGTAACTGGTGGGTGGATTTATCTTAACACAGCGCACACACACGAACACAGAAGAATAAGGAAACGACGACACGAGCGCTGTTAATGACTGGGACGATTTAAATCGTCCCAGTCATTAACAAGGATTCACCCATAATTCATTATCCTCACCACCATCCGATAGCTGTACTATACTCGCCGACAACTTTTCTTGGCACTGAAGGGAAAGCTACGGAAGCGGAGCGTCTGCACATGTACTGCTACACGAAGTAGTCCGGTTTGGCGCGCATCTCGTAACGCCGTGGAGTGTGATGGCTAGCGTTGCACTTCGACGCAAACGCTGCTTAGTGTCTAAAGTACGGGTAAAAGGCGCGACTTTTTCACGCACGCAAAAACGTAAAGTGACAACGTGCAAAGTAAAAGAAATGCAGATGCCTCGCTTGTGTGCGCTGCGTTCCGTCACAAAAAGCTACATGTAGAAAATGAAGGAGCAGTTTATATATCTCACGCAGAAAATACGGACGCAATTGTGGGACTACATTCATTAACGGTAAGATACGTGCATTTTGGCTTTGTAGCCTTCGCTTCAATGCCAAGAAAAGTTGTCCGCGAGTATAGGTGCGTGCATTGCCTTACAGAAGCCTAATGGACAGTTCGTTGCTGCGCAGAATGATGGTGATTTATGACGTTGAGGGGTGCCTCGCAACTGTTTGCAGTATGTGCCCTTTGAGGGTCAACAACGGGCTACATGAAGGCCGCTCCTCCAGTTTACGTTGTGACTGTTCTGCGCGTTCCGCGCAGACCTGGAGTTTTTTAGTAACGCCGCTAAGCTTTGCTGAGAAGCAGTTTTGTTTATACTACGCCATGCTTTCAGCATCTGCTTGAACAAAAGTTGCTGCTCCTGCCTGAAAGTCACTGAGAGATAACATGTACACTGTCTATGCAAAATATCACAAGTTTTCCAAGTCGCAGCGCTAATTTGAGAGCTTAATATTGTTTATTCCAAGCAATGAACGATAACTAAGAATCGTAGGTAGAGTCTCAAAGCAACTAACGGCGTACAGACGCTTTCATAATGGAAATGTAACGCAAATATTGATTAATAGTTGAAACGTTACGTCAAAATGAGGGGCTGAGAAGAGCGCATTCACAGTCATGTGTTTGGTGACTCGGGATAACTATTTTGTATTCTTAAGGCGTAAATGAAATTAACAGCGTAAACGACAGTATTCGCAACGCACAGATAAAACGCATATAGTGGATCCTTGAGTTCTTTGCTTGTAATGGCCGCTGGACAGGTGCCTCCAGGCGGGCAAACCACAGGCCTAGATGCAGAAGCACTGCTATGGCGTCCGTAGAACATGAAGGTGTTCAGAGCGAGCAACAATGTTCCAATGGCGTAATTGATGCGGTAGAACCGCGTGTGCGGCACGTCGTCGGAGCCGCTGACTATGGTCAGGAGCAGAATGGCTGCGGAAGTTGCGAATGCGAAAATGGTCATGGTCAGGCTCACGTCACCGTGCTGCATCTCGAACAGACCGGACATGTCGTTGAAGGACAGGGAACTGAGCAACACCAGAGAAGGCACGGCGAATGTGATCTCCATCATCTTGAGCAGGCCGCCAAGGGTGAGGAGGTAGAAAGGGTAGACATTCATCCTCACTCCGTCCGTACTCGGATTGCTGGGTTGTTCGTCGCACCGTTTTTGCTCCCAGAAAGGCCCACCGCTTGCTCTTTCTTTGTTCGTTTGTTTTGCCTTCTGTTCTATGGCACGTACCCACTCTGGGGGATGGGCCAAGAATGCGTAGTTGAAACTTAAAATCTTATTCGAAGAATGTTAAATAGTTAAAAAAAAGGAAGAGAAGAAATGGCACTAATAAGTAAATACATCAAATTATGACTTTAAAAATTATGCTATTGAGCTCGTATTCCAGACAGCCGTATTAATATGACCGGAACAATTATGATGAGACTGGATAGATTTAACCGCATTTTAATACCCAGTATTTTTGAAGGCAAGATTAAAATGGTACACGTTTAGTGGTTCGCATGAAATTACACGCGGCATTGAAGGCATCTCTATGGCAGTATCCCAACCCTGAGGCTCCGAAGCTGAGTACACTTTTTTCAGTTAAGTTTAAGCCTATTTTTCACAGCGGAGTAATGAGCAGTCGTGATCTAATAAGTGAATATTTGCGACATGACAAAAAGTAATGGGCAATATTTTCTAATGCTCCACAGAATTGACAGGGGCGATATCGTCAGACCAGCTCTGTGTAAGTATAAGTTTAATGCGTGGACACGGCATCGAAATCTGGTGATCGTAACTTCAGATTGTCTAGATTGGCTCCAATGAGACTTTCATGGGAATTTTAGATGCTTGTATTCCGTCCACGTTGTTATTGATTCCATCCTATCAGTGTGAATTGCCATTTTCTGTATATGATTGCGGTGAAATATTCTACCACTGGAAGAACCTGGATTATTGGGAGATCTAGCGATGTGCGCGCTAAAGCATCGGCCATTTCATTTAATTCTAAGCCACAGTGACCTGGGACCCACACTAATTTTAGGTGCTCCAGCTGAGACGGAACTAAAGATCGAAACGTCTTGAGGGCGCTCTCTGGATCAAAGTCTTTTAAAGACGATAGTCTTTCTTGGGGGAACCTAAACGCAGAAATTTTGGTCTGTCTGTCTTTTTCTTTGTCGGCACGTCACTCGATTCAGCCACACGGCCAAAGTTGAACCACTTGCCCAAGGGCCAGCCATCTTGAACGGCTGACTAGGTTCGATACTTGTGTACACTGTTGATCGAAAAGCAAACATTACGCATATCTGAGGCGCAACATCACTAGGTAAGTATTAAGCGGTGTGTTCGTTTAATAAACAATACATAGATACGTAATTCTAGAAACCCTAGTTTCTTAAGCTGCGCTGAAAATGCGACTGCGCTGAAACTTGCTTTCCTCCGTGCCCTCTGCACGAGCTCATTGTTGTGTTTCGGCTTTGGTTCAGTATTGCACTGTACGAATGCCATGGGGCGCCGCTCTGCCATTCCTGTTTTACCCAGGCGACGTGTAAATAAAAGAGTGTGTGGAGAGTACTAGTTGAGTGCGGACGTTTCTTCTGCTTCGGCGCTTCGCGCCAAACCGCGTGTCCGGGCTGGCTGGCGTACCGCGCCGGTCGCGTTGGTCACCGCCGGTCTTCGCCTGCTGCTGCGCCGGGACTACCAGCCCGCAACACAGCACCCATGTTTCCCGACGTATTGCCAGATGGCGTCCATATCTCACGCAGCGCCTCTTCTATCGTCTTTAGACGACATTTGCAGCGAAACACGCAGACACGCGGCCAATTTTTTTCTTCTTGTTCACTCAATTTTTACTTGACGTTTCCCCGCTATTCGAAATTACGCATGACGCTATGGTTCTGCGGATCATTTGGTAATTGTCATAGAAGAAGGCAAGGGGCACAAACACGGATAGAAGAGGATAATAAGACAGCAGAAATGCTCGCGTTTCTGTTGTCTTGCTCTCTTTTGTCGATGTTTACACATCTTACATTCGTATGATGAATCCTTATCAACTAGGAAATATTTATGTCAATTGTTTTACTAATAGTACAACCTAGTGCTGACGATAGCGCACGAGTAAAATGCAGAACCAGGGAAGAGTTCGAAAGTGAAAGAGCCAGATTAACGTCCAAAATTTCAAACAATTTCGCCCAAAAGTGAGTTTCATGAGAATCTAATTTTTTGTGGAGTAGTATGATTTACATCTTAATATGATACTGTGGCATTAAAATGAATTTAAACAATTTCAGAAAACGCGTTAATGGCTCAACCTCTCTCATCAAACTAACAATGCCCTTGTCACACACGTGATCACAAATCCTGATGTCAGTGCACTGCGGAAACGTGCAACACATTCAACCCGATGAAGAGGTAGTTTTGATAATTCACACTCTCACAGCTCTTGGAAGAACAAAATTCAATATACTTCCCCCTTTTAAGAAGAAATGAACGCTGCTATCTCGTTTCGAAAAAGCATATTGCAAAGAAGTGACAGCACTGGAGAACACTTTCTGTTTTTGTTGTTTATTGACATGACGGGCATTTTTGTGCGCGACATTTTAATTTTGCATATCTAGAGTGGCGCCAAGCTTAAGAGCTCGGGGACACTGTTTTGACAAATTAAATGTTTATGTCATCATCATCATCATCAGATCGTGAAGGATTCATTGTCCCACAAAACAAGTGAGCTTCAATTGGAAAATGAAATAATTCAGTCCTGCGCGGAATCAGGATTTTGTAAGAATGTGAGCCCAATACTGCTTTCCTGTATAGCGTTGCGCTAAAACCACTCGCTTTGTTAATTTTTACAGCGGAGCTCTTATGCCCGCCGCTTGTCCGACTCGCGATTTAGACAAGAAACAATCATCACCAAGCCGACGCGCGCTCTCTTCTTCATCTTCTGTCCGGCGTGGGACGCAGTAACACGGATGGGCGAAAGAACGAGTAGAGAGAGGGAGAAAGAAAGAGAAAAAAAGAAAGAGATAGAAAGTGAGACAGAGAGAAAGAATGCGAAAAAAGAGCAAAGACGATAGAAAGACTCAGAAAGAAATTGACGGAGGGAAAGAGACAGACACAAAAAGACATAGAAAAAACAGAGGTCAAAACAGAAAGAGAAAGAAATAGAAACAAAGTAATAGAGAGAATGAGAGAAAGAAGAAAAAGAAAGTTAAGACAGAAAGAGCGACAAAGAGGGAGAAATAAATAGATAGATAAAGAAATGGAAATAAACACAGCAAAAAAGAAAAGAAAGAGAGAAAACAAAGAGAAGGTGAAAGAAAAAGTAAAAGAATGAGAAAAATAAAGAGAAAGAAGGAAAACCGCCCCGCTCCGCTGCTAGTTCCAGCCTGCACCGCTAGTGCAAGCTGCACCATATTTTTTAGGTCTCATCGCGCATTATACATGTCTGACTGTTTGTATGTCTTCTTGATGTCCAACCGAAATAGTGAGTTTGACTGACCTGTTAGGTGATACTTGCGCTTCCTAAATGATGATAAGAAGTGCGTAGTTTCTGGAAAATTGCTGCCGTCTTATTTATGAAGACCCATGAATGTGAAAATTTCGTATTCACATTGATGCAGTTAAAAGGGTAGCACTTTTTCCCTAGGAGTGGTAATGGAAATGCAAATAAACATTGCTCCATCTCAGATTCTGACCACCCATGCAGAATTCCCATAACGGGATAGTATTTCGGGAACATGCGTCAAATGATTCCGTTGCTAGGATATTTGGCGCGTTAGAGTAAATCAGATGTTATTGCACGAACATGACTACCGCAATATTACGTGCCTATTCAGTCGCATATTAATGCATTGCTTTTATGCTAGAACGGTTCGTCTTCCTATGTTCTGGCTGTACAAGAGGCTCCATCCCAACTGAATGGACCGGAAAATATCCGGGGTTGTTATTTCTAAAAAGGACAGAAAAATTAGCAAAAGTCGTTTTTATTTAAAAACCTTTCAATTTTTCTTCGTATTACTCACGAGAGAAATAGAGAATTCACTGTGGTGTGGCCAATATATTATTGTAGCGTTTTCCCTACAACGTTACTATCTCGTCAAAAAAGATGCGCAGTAATTCGGCGCAGTTCGCGTCTTCGAAAGATGGCCCCAAATTCCAAATGTGGCTTTTCGCTTGTGATCTCTAGCATTAATACGTCCAGGATAATAATATGAACGTCTACGACTCAAAGCTTAGGAATTTCTTCCACCAACATAAGGACAGCTTGCAAACGTACGAGGCATGTTATTTATGAGTTTGTGAATAAAGCGTTAGTACCACCCTTACTGCAATATTACTCACAGTCTATTACATGATCATCTAGGCAAACATGCAAATTCGGTATATTTGATTCGCACGAACTTTCTTTCCCGTTGTTTTGTCACTTCTGAAGAGACAGACTTTGCACAGGTGCCAATATATCTATTTACTGGATCAGCAATCTACACTTCTCTTAATAGTACACCTCACGAACGTCGCCTCCTTCTATAGCTTGAAACTATACGTATATACAAAAACACTTTGCGCTAGAACGCTACCATTTCTCGACAATAGGGATCTTTTCACTGCTGTACGGGTCACCAAGGGCTTCCTAGACCTGGAGCTTTGGGGCAGCGTCTAACATCCGGGAAAGCCTGCGCGCACACACTGTTTACACGCTCGAGCAGTGAGGTGTTGAAGCGCAAGGCCGAACGGTCCACTATGGAGGGTTGCTTGACGCAGTCGAAGCCGCCGAACTCGCAGATACGGTAGTGGTGCAGCAGGGCGTCTTCTGGTGACACCCGTTGAGTTGCCTGGTGACGACCTCCTGCATGCGTAGCAAGACATTGGTATTGGGCCGTTTTCAGAACTACGCCTGTGCTTCACTCATGTTGAGATAACAATGGAAATGACAAGGGGATGAAACAGTAAGCATTATGAACTGTGGTGCCTTAACATGCTTGTCGCTCTTTTCGGGCATGCTGCCGAATTTAAATCGTGAGCAAGTTCGGAAGGTTGCCGTTTCCCTTTATTTCATTTCCATCCACTCGTTTGACGTTGGACGACACAGACTACCTCAACACGGGTGGCACGGATCGCACTGCATTCAAGGAGGCACGGAGGACATTTCAAACTTGATTTTTTGTCGGCGCTGTACGCAAGTATCCATTGGAATATAAACTAGCCCATACCCGAACCTTGACGCAAAATACATTTGTCTTTGTTATGATTGACCACAATTTGGAACCTTATATCCGAAAGTTCCATTTCACTCGCAAGAGAATAAGCCAAAGAAAATGGTCTCAGTATGCGTGGCACAGAAACGGGCAGGTCCTTGTGCGCAGAGAAACGGCGGGCATGCTAATTTTGTACAAAACGTGAACGACGTTCCCGTATAATCATCCAGTATAATTCGCCATGTAATTCCTCTTCCATATTTATGAGGCTGTAGGGGGGCAAGATGTTTACACCGTTTATCGCAACTTAAAAACACCTCGTCTCGTGATGTTGATAGCATACAGATCAGACCCATCAAACATGTACTTGACATCCTTATCCCTTATGTTACTCATACGGTTAATCTCTCTTTTTCAAATGCAGTCTTTCCCGAGAGAGTACAAAGAGCAAAATCCATGTTTTCTGCAAAAGTAGTAACAAAATGATGTCACAAACTATGGACCCACATCTATTCTGCCTGTACTTTTGAAAAGACTAGAACAACTTATGCACTGTGAACTTTACGAATTCTTTCAAAAGCGCAATGAGATTTCCCCTACGCAGCTTGAGTTCACAAAACACCGATATACGAATATGTCATTAAAGAGCAAAAGTATTGCATTACTTCTCAGTTTGAAAGCAAGCATGTCGTACTGAGTAAGTTTTGCGGACTTTGGTGAAGCTTTTGATGACGTTCAGCAGTTTACTTCCTTTTAAAGCTTACAATGCTATTGAATTCGACGTCATCCGCTATTGGTCATGACATGTTATCTAATATATAAGAACAGGCAGTTGAGATAAACAGAAATTTCTCGGAGCTGAAGCTTGTTACTAAACGTGTTCTGCAGAAAAGCATTCTTGAACCTCTTCTTTTTATAACCGTCGTAAATGACCTAATTCGCATTTATCCCGACGCTAAATACGTTCTATATGCCGATGGTTTCAACATTTTTGGGCTTGAGTTCACAAAACACCGATATACGAATATGTCATTAAAGAGCAAAAGTATTGCATTACATCTCAGTTTGAAAGCAAGCATGTCGTACTGAGTAAGCTTTGCGGATTTTGGTGAAGCTTTTGATGACGTTCAGCATTTTACTTCCTTTTAAAGCTTACAATGCTATTGAATTCGACGTCATCCGCTATTGGTCATGACATGTTATCTAATATATAAGAACAGGCAGTTGAGATAAACAGAAATTTCTCGGAGCTGAAGCTTGTTACTAAACGTGTTCTGCAGAAAAGCATTCTTGAACCTCTTCTTTTTATAACCGTCGTAAATGACCTAATTCGCATTTATCCCGACGCTAAATACGTTCTATATGCCGATGGTTTCAAAATTTTTGGGCGTAAAATTGTACAGCACTTCAGGAACAAATGAACCGGATTCTCGCAAAGAGAAAAGTGTGGTCATGTTTTAATAATTTCAACATAAACACAAGTAAATAAAAGGCGGCACAATTACGGCCAAAAAATAAGCGTAGAAACGATGTTTTGCGTGTTACGTACGGTGATACTGAAATAGAGATAGTAAATCATATAAAAAGTCTTGTAGTTACCCCCTGAAGAAATATGCCTTGGAACGAACATAGTGCCCTGGCACAATTGTCGCGCTTTGTGGGCATGATATACAACTGCGAAACAGTGTTGCCACGTAAAGTAAAGCTTTTACTTTATAAATGAATTTTCTATTGACACTTAACCTATTGTTTTTGGTATAGGGTTCCACAAGTTTCACGAGCCTGCCGGAATGCAAGTTCGATTATCGAGGAAAACCATGCGAGCGAAGGCAATGCCAACGTATATGACAACGATATGACAAAATAACTCCTAAAGGGTATTTAAATTTCATTGGTAATGACATATATTTCGAGGTTTTTCCAAACGTAATTAAATTATTAAAAATTACATCTATCCGAAAGTAATGTCATTATATTACAGTTACTTTTCAAAGGAAATGAAATTACATCGAAATTACTTCAACAACAATACATCATTCGTGGCCAGATTCACGCTTAATTCACTACCCCAATTATTGACAATGGATGAAATATGGAGGGCACCCGTTTGCTTCCAACTATTTCCCAATTTTCCAAGCGCCTCGCCTCTGTCCTTCCCCAATTTAATCGAAATACTCACAAGGTGCCCTACGGCCTCATCAGCAAAGACTTGGCGCCATCCTGTTTTCTGGGAATCAGCGGCTAAGCCGTCGCAGCGACAACTTGCCGCTGTTATGACGACTCAACTCTCTAACATGTTTCAAAGCCTGCTTGACGTTGCTTGACTATAAAAAAGTTGAGCGGCGGAGGCTCCTGGGACAACAGAATCCGTCGTCGTTGTGTCTAAAGAAAATACTCCTGTCCCTCGGGGAGGACAACATTACGCTTTTGAAACATCTGTATGCTGTCACTGAGCTGTCCGACAGCCAGCACTGCGTGGAGCCATCGTCGAACCCTCTTGTTTGAAGTATTATGTGGCGTGGCCTTCCGTTAACCTTATTCAAGGCTGTGAGTTCTTATTCTACGCGGCTTTTCTGTTTCCCTTCCTCGTTCACGGATCTGAAAGTCGCGGATGCGATCCCGGCCGCGGCGGTCGCATTTCGATGGAAGCAAAGTGCTAGAGGCCCTAGTACTGTGTGATGTCAGTGCGCGTTGAAGCACGCCAGACGGTCAAAACATTTGGTGCCCTCCGCTACGTCGAGCCTCATAATTATACCGTGGTTTCGGCCCGTAAAACCCCAGAACTTATTATCATTATTACAGTTTACACGCCTGAGGTTTGGCACACAGATTAACACGTCTGTGGTATTTTTCTTTCCTTATTTGGTCATTTTTTTCTGCCGTAAGCGAAGCGCGCATGCCGTATTTTAGTCGGAAGTAATTTGAAAAGTAGGGAGAAATTTTCTTTGTGTTTCTCGCTTGAAATGATCCATTAGACCACTAAATTACTGGCCAAGAAAAGATTAGAAGTTTTTGAACATGGGCGTGTCACTGGAGCCAACGTCTCGACAAGTAGACACGCCTCTTTCAAGGCAGCAATTGCTTTTCTTAGCACCGTGTATGCATACATCTTTATCCCGCTCCCCGAACAAGAGTAGGGGCGAAGGAGAGAGAGAAAGTGTGAAAAAAGGGGGGAACGGAAGGAAAGCACACCAGAATGTCGTTAAGATAGCTGAGCATGCCAAATCAGGGCAGTAAGCGGAAGTACCTTAAAGAAAATAATGAAATGAAGTGTACTTAAACCTCACTTATCATACTTATCGAAGCATTGTTACCCATTATGACCAGGTAAATCTCACGATCAGCTGCTGCTCACATGCGACGTATGCTTTTGTGAAATACAATACAATAGCGCGATTTTCTTGACTCCCAGCTGGTATATGATATTCCCTGTGCTAGCTTACGTCCGCCATGCCATAATGTTTTGTCGGTGTGGTGTTGGTGGTCCCTTTATTACACCCAAAAAAGAGCGGACCACTACGAAGGCTAGTTGCGCTGGCTTCATCCCTGGCTCTAACGGGCTGTTGCTGCGCACGATGTTGTGGGTGCGACTTGGAGCCGCGGTGTCTGCATTCGTGTGGAAACAATATACAAAATTAATACGTGCTTGGGCTATCCGCTGCCGAAACTGAGGCGGTGAAACATATTTTTAGACCTCCGCCATGACAAGCCACAATATCTGCAGTGAGGTCTGCGGACATTGAATTTGATTAAATGGCACAGTTTGAACTGCCACTATACGGTAACTTGTCGCACAAGGACGTCAATATATGCGCAACGCTTGCTGCTCGTCTACGTGGACTGTAGGCTGCGATGTCCCATTGGGGCAACGACGCAGTTACACCAAGTGATAATCGTCATTCTTCGCTGTCTGAGTGCTTCTGGGAAAGAAATAAACTGAACGAACCATTCCGCCGACCTTTGCTCAAATGGCGTTCTAACAGCTTTTGTACCCATGCGTCGTTAAGCACCATTAAAGTGAGCTCCAGTGGGCCCGTACCGAAAGCTCAGCGGCCGTTCTTTTTTTTTCTGCATTTCCGCGAATGTCAGAGCGCTGTCTGCGCCTGCGAGAGCCTCGAGTTTGTCTGTCATCTTAGCTCCCGGTAAGCAATAAAATATCAGCGTTCTATCTTACTAGGACGAGCAGCGTTGACCAGAGATGTGGTGGCATATGGCTTGTCGAGAGAGTGCGTGGTATGAAGGAAAAGAGTCGGCTATCCTGTGAACTCTAGTAGCGACAGTAAGTGAACGTCTCTGAGACTCGCAGTTACCTCGCGACAGGGCACATAAGTTCCGGTAGTTGTGTGGCCACCCGGGCACTATGCTCTATCTAGTGTGTCGAGAATGTGAATGCTCCTGCAGAATGCGTTCCAGTTGTCCTCGTAGCAAAAGCGCTACAAAGGTGCCCACTGGCCGCATATGATCTTCAGGCACATAATATGGGAGGCATCTCCTGCCTAGCGTTTTCGTTTCCGCCAGACAAAGTACAAGACATTAGAAATGTGCAAAAATTCATCATCAAATAATATCTTGAATTTTACTTGCCGTAACCATCATATGATCGCGGGGCACGTCGCAGTGGAGTACTCCGGAAATTTCGGCCATATGGAGTTCCTTGAAGCGCACTGACATCGCACAGTACAAGGTCATCTAGTATTTTGCCGCCATCGAAACGCGATCGCCGCTGCCGGGATCGAACACGCCACTATCGGGGTCAGCCGCCGAGCACGGTAACCGCTGTACCACCGTGGCAGGCAATTCATTATAAAAGATACACCACCAAAAAGTACAAGGTGAGGAAAGAGAGTACACATAAATGCTATTGACACAATACAATCTTAAGCGCGTGGACTAATAGCAGTAAAGTGTTCACCAAGGTATCTCCAGACGACGTGGTTCCCCACTTCTACAGCCGCCACCGGACGCACGATGTACTTGGAGCGCGAGCCCACTCGGAACACTTTTCTCGACCGGCGAGTCTTGAACTGTGTAAGCAGATAGGGTATCTCCAGAGGGGTTGTCTCTGGCAGAGCTCCGTAGGCGGCAGTGTCGTTTTCCCAGTAGAGGTAAAAGAAGCTGTTGAGGAGTACGTAACTCATGGTGCGCGGCGCAGAGCGCTTCAGTCTGGTCACCATTGCGGGGAGGCTGTCGTCCTTCCGAGGAACGGCAAACTCGTCCAAGTCGAGCACAAGGACGTAGTCGAAATGGTTTATGCTGCGGTACACGCAGTCGTTGAGAGCTGCGAACAGGCCTTCAGTGCGGATTTCCTTTTGTGATCTGCAGGAGAAGCACGCATTGGAATTGCAACATATAAACAGATCAGTTATCGCTTCCGTTAAACGATATTAATCTGTACGAAGTGAGAGTGTACTCGTTAACATATACCCAAACGACGTTAGAGTGACGTCAGGAGCAGTGCAAGATTGTTTTAGGCAACTTGTTGATTTTATTTCTTAGCGACATCAGTGACTGCCATATGCTGCTCTATTACATGGAGATAACTGCATTTCGTACAGAACAATACGCACCCCAAGTGATTTAGTTTCGTTGAAAGATAACGTAGACAATTTGTTTTTTTTTATTTTGCGGCACTTGAACACAGCGCATAATTATAAATAAATAAATGAATAAATAAATAAATAAATAAATAAATAAATAAATATATATATATATATATATATATATATATATATATATATATATATATATATATATATATATATATATATATATAGTATGCCACAGCTAAATCATGCAGAGTGCTCGGCTTCAAGTGCACAACCACTCAACACTTTCCAACAAACAAACACCTGCTGTACAAAATTGACGTCCGGTCTATACTTTAATACTTGTCATGCATGGCATTCTTGGCTAAGAAAAGATATCAGCCTACTAAGAGGGGATACAAAATGCAGCTTTACGGAATCTTCGTATATCATCCAAGTCGTAGTTTAGCATTCCTTGCTAAGGATGGTGGGAAATGCTTCAAGTACGGAGGAAAAAACTCTAAAAATGTTTCATGAGGAATATTCATATACTTTGGCTACTTTATAGGGCTGAGCGTCTGAAAATACATGATGCTATTTTGGGGCGCCGTAGTTGAGCTCATGTTATATTTGTTACATAAAACTTATTAGCTTTATTATTATTAGAAATTGTTCTTGTCACGTAAATCATGAGTTTAGCGCTTGGTGCTTGTAGTTGGTGTTACATAGTAGGATGCTTTTCATTGCGATTTACAACTGTACATGTGCCATTATTACGAAATTATGTAGTATATAACCTCCCTCTGTAGTGCATTATTGGCGGCGCGGGTACTGTAATAAATAAATAAATAAATAAATAAATAAATAAATAAATAAATAAATAAATAAATAAATAAATAAATAAATCATATAAGTGCATCTTCGCTACACATGGCGCCTTCATGAGAGCACCTTTTGCAAGTCCATCATCAATCACCACATCTGAAAAGCAACTGCTCGATTTGCATGAATCGAAACACGCCTGTTTTTTTTTTTTTTTTGTAAAGGTTACCTAGCCCTATAACGGAGGCAGCTATCTCAAGTGGGTTCTTTGACAACGTAAACTGCCAGGAGCTCGCAACAAAAACCGATTGCAAGATGGAGTCGAACCCACGAACTTTCCGCGCAAGACAACTATTCTGCCAAATAGCCACGCAAGAGCTTGCTCCTGCTTCGGAAAAAAGATACCCTATAGAGGCGTTATGGCAGGCGATGAGTGACGTTAGCAGCTATGCGAACACTTCGTGGCAGAAGCGTAGGATCACACCCGTAGTGACACCTTCCCGTCACAGAAATTACAAAGGGCTCGGTCATAATTTATCGTCCTCATCCGTGGCATCATCAACTAAGTGGGCAGCTACGTACGAGGAGATATTTTATTAGGAACGCACAGTGGGCACTTCGCTACTTCGCTAAACGATGAATGAATTGTCGCATGGACTGTGCCTGACAACATTACTTTCATTAGGCGCTTTGAGAGAGCATTATATCAGAAGCTACTACAATCAAACGACCTTTTAAGATATTTTGAAGGTACTGAGACACTCAGTGCATCGAGATCGTAACCTGACGGTTCCTATTTCTTTCCCTTGAGGATTCCAAATCATTCAGGTTCGGACGTTCTTTTCTATTCACGTGCTGAACTGCTTCTCTCTCTCTCTTTGCTCTAACATACCTGTACTTTCAGGAACCATTTGCCGCGAGCGAACGTTTGTATATTAGGTGCTTAAGCAGTCTTGTAGTTTCTGAGACAAGTGCATGGAAGACAATAAAAAAGGTACTTCGTGGCAAGAGAGCACGTGAGCGAGAAACACAAGTAAGCGGTCAGTGACAGGAAGAAAACCAAAAATAAAAAAAATTACACCATCTCCCACTAAAGGGAACCATATGGGGATGCGAAGCAGCGCATGGGTCGATTTAAAGTTTCGTTCATCACGGGCACCTTGCCCGATGTTAACGCGTCCTTGCAAGTGCAGCACACCATGAATTCACTGTAGTTGCTGTTACTGTTACTCGTCCAGAACTCTTGTTGGAGCGCGCCACGCGGGTTCATCGCGCGTCTGCAGAATCTCTTTCCCCGACGCCATCATGCCATGCGCTGAGAGAGTGTAAGGGGGGAGAGGCCACATAGTCTTAACTAGCCCCTTACACAGGCCCAAACGCGCTAGCGCGTGCCAGCGCGTTCTGACTGGGTTACAACGCTCTGGTTCATCGCGCGTCTGCAGAATCTCGTTCCCCAACGCCATCACATGGTTGCTAAGAGTGTAAGAGGAAGAGGCCGCAGCGTTTTACCCAGCCCCTTACACAGGCCCGAACGCGCTGGCGCGTGCCAGCACACATGGTTTTGCCTGCGTTACGTCGAGCTAGGACAGCATACGGCAGCCCGGGCTCCTAAAGTGCTCTGCACGTATCATCATCAAGGCGGTCGAAGAACAAGAGGAAAAGACTTCTCCTTGGCGCGAGCGCGCGCTCAGGTGGCTATGCTAGGTGGTAGAAAGCGGACGGTTGCCAATGGAACTACGGACACAGCCCAGCGCAAAAGCTGCTTCGCATCTAAAATGAGGCTTGGTTCATGAAAATTTCAAGGACAGGCATTTATTGTAAATGGGACAATGCTATGAACTGTCGTGTGTATTTCGGCGTACACTTTTGCCGTTTCTTGCATTCACCTGTACGTATATAATCATTCAATGGAGCAGCAGTATTGTCGAGGCTACAAGAAATGGCTGCACCGTGTACGTCACACTAGAAGGCGATTTAAAATTGCAAAGGGAAGCTGCCAATTGACTAAAAACCATGTCTGCGGGATATGGTAATTTCATATCGCATCGTGTTGAGTCATTGCTGCATATACGGCGACAGCGTGCACAGCGGGTGAAAATTTAAAAGCAATGTTTAGAACATAAACACTTGAGGTGCAGTTGTATACCAAAGGCATTCAAAACATGCATTATTTGTTCCTGTTCAGAAACTCACTTGATGTCCAGGTTCCACGGAAGGCTCGTGACGACACCTTTTCCTATGTACACACGTAGCAGTCTCTCAACATTCGTTCCTATACTGTGATTGTAGAAGAAGAAACGATCTACGCCAACAATTCTATGGAACTCTACAAACTCGGCCAGCCACGACACTCTGTCGTACTTGTAGTGCAGGGGCTTCACGCAGACCGCGAAACGTCCGGTCGCTTCGCCTGGCCTTGTTTCCAGAGGCCATATTGGTATTGAAGGGCTCCACTGGAGTTCGTAGGTCTCCTTCAGTCGCACGCGAACCGGCGGCGGATTGTCTTCGTCGTCGGAATAAGGGCACGAGAAAAAGACCGCACCGTACTTGAGCTTCCAGTTCTCATTGATGGTCTTCTGCGCGGCAGCGACCACATTTCCTTCACCGTTGGCATACTCGAGTCTACAAGAAACTTGAGCACCGTTCACGCTGGCGTATGCGCCTATGACCCGAACCACGGGTACGGCGAGGCGGTTGTCTAAGTACGCAGAGTACAAGAAGAGCTTCAGTTTCGTCCTGGGGTAGGCGTCGGTGGACACCCAGTCGCCAGCACTCATCGGTTGCTCCTTGAAAGTCTCGCGCAGGTGGGGCCTTGATGCTGGCGATGGCATAACTTCACCGCGAGGTATTCCCCTGCTGGGAGCGGTGTCTGATACCGTGCGTACCTCAGCGGCAGCGATTGTGGAATGCGTCTTAGTAGCTGGCGTAAATATAGCGTCAGCTTCTCCATTTTGATCGGTAATACCGGAAAATCGGTAAAAAGCGTGTGTCCAGAAAACAACCGTGAGCAGAGCGACTAAGAGTGACAAAACCCTGATCGCTCGGAAGACAAAGCCGCTGCCTCTGTGCCGCTCGATTCGCCACCGCCGTGGCGTCCATCGGGTCATCTTGGAGAACTTGTACGGACATGAGCTCCCGTGGTGAGAACACCGGTCACCTCCTCCTTTCTTCTACGCCAGCAGGAACGAGTAGTTCTGCAGATGATTCGTACCTGTTTGGACAAGGAAGAAATCGCAGTTAGCTATCTCATGTTTAACGTCAAATAGTTATTTGCGCCAAGACGATTCAGGAAGCGCTACAAAACACTCATACACCAGGGCGCCGATTACAAGATCCTGCATTTGCTACGGCATCTCACACCTTTAAACTTGCTAGACAAGCATCCCTCACATGCAATATCCATTTTTAGGAAGATAATGTGCTGCTAAAACGAAAGCCGCGCACGATACACTGATCTTTCCAAACTCCCTTGTGCCTGAATGAAGTCTGCAGCTCTGCTTAATTCAATTCGCTTACCACAAGCACCGAAGTATTTCCGGGTACACATAAGCGATAGAGGGCAGCATGTTTTTCTAACGTAATATTTCCGTTGCGTTGAAGCTTTTAGCGGAGCCGGCTATTACTATTGAAATAATGAACGAGCGCGGAACCGACCATAAGTATCAAGAGTTAAAGTCACGCTTCTGGCCAGAAGGAATCAACTCTGTAGGGCAGGCAACAGCGGCGCAATAAGAGCAACAAACAAAAGCACGGAATCCTATATTGCTATTTACTCGAAACTACCCAAAATAATTTATGTCGCGTAGGAGATGGCGCACGGTACTCAAGCAGACAGATCACGTACATGCTCCGTACATTGGTAGGGGAACTCTGGTACAATGTACACAACTTATCTTGATTGCAACTGTAACTGTTGTGAGATGTTACCCTGCTGCAGAGCCCAAGAAACTTAATATTTTACGAACAGAGCTCAACCATTTTTTATTCACAAAATGTCGTGCTTTTTGTTCATCAGGGGCCCACGGAACTGTGCCACTGTAATTCTGAACTATTGGAGATTTCTCCGTATTTCTTATAAACTAGCTACGGATATTGTAATATGCTGGTGGGCTGAGCTAAAAAAATTTTTGTTTATCAGATGTCAGTGGCATTCATATACCAAATACGTTCACTAGCATTTATTAACTTCAGTGAGAAACAAGTCCCACAGTGTCTTATGCATTCGCCTAAGATGACTCGAAGGCGAAAGCCATCGTATTCTTTCCTTTTCTTTTCCTTCTTCTCAGTCAATTTTATTCATCCATAACCCCTCCCCCGAAAGCTTTCTCCACAGTGTTGATGGTTTTGCACTGCCTCCAGGATTGGAGGCGTCGCAGCTTTCCTGCAGCTCACGTGGTTTCGCAACACCACCTCCGAGATCGGCCTACGTTCGACCAATCGACTATTTCGTGAGTCGTCACGATGACGTCATAAGGACGGCACAAATTTTGGCGAGACGTGGCGCCATGGTGACGTTCTATCATGATGTCATATGGTGGCACGACCACACGATTTTTTGCATTACTTTTTGTTGACGCCGATGCCACTACGGTAAGTTTTCGATGTTTCATGAGCCATCGAAGACTTTCGCCTTAAGAAATTCTTCAGTGACCACAAGGAAAAGACCGCTATACAACACCAGGCTAACCAACGTACTGGTGCGTTTGTATTGTGACTTGAAGGATGCGTCAGCTATATATACGAATAGTTGTAATAGATTTCTATCGGCTATGAATCATGACAATTATTTTATTGAAGCATGTAAGCCTTATCGTGTATTTCTGTTGTTCTTCGAACCTCGGCAACAGGCATAACAATATAGCAGCGATATAATTCCATCGGAAGTAGTTGATATTCTGTGTTGGCGGCGTATCAAGGCGCCAAAAACATAAAACACAAAAACAGAGCAATTTTCTCTATGACATAATCCCCTTAAGGTAAACGCTGCCACATGAACACGAACATGTTTGAGTAATATGCATAACAAACGTCAACATGAACACGCAGCAAATGAAACTTGGTGTCGGCCCGAGAAAGGCAAGTTCTTTTGTCGAAACGTTGGCTACAGCAGCATTATTGGTTCAAACCTTTTTTCATCGCCTGAAGGCTCCATCTTGCCATGTATTTCTTGCTGGTTGAGATTTAATAACACTTCTTTTTCAGAATTTACCATTGCGCAGAGCTCTTTACGTCATAATCAAATCTTGCTGTCCGCTACACAACTGCCACGCTTGTTTAATACATTATTGTGAACCCCCCCCCCCCAACAAAAAAAATGAACTCAGAAAAAAAGAACCATACCGAGGCTGCAGAAAGATAGAGCAGGTTACCATAGAAACTTGAAGTGCAATTATTTATACTCAGTCACTTTCTCCCTGGCTTGAGTGTGCGGCATGACTTGCGTATTGGACGCCCTATATTTACGCATTATGATAATAAAGCCTATAGCAATAACAACACGTTATCGCACAGTTTTCAAGCTGCACTACAAACGCTTACATTTTGCGGAATAACAGCTTCAGTTACAAATGCATTTCAGCAGGTAGAACTTTTTGTCAATATCTAGTATACTAGAAGAGACAGACGTTCAGCAGTATAAATTAACGCGTGTGGACGTCGGGGCGGGTACCGCCCGCTTCAAGAAAATAAACATTCATGTGCCTGTCCTGGCTTGGACGTATTTATATTACGTTCCCTGTAGGATCTGTCAACAGAGCACTGACTCTAAAGGGTAACGGGCGTGGGCAAAATGCATCGTGCATGAGGAGCAACAGCAGGGCCACTAATGCTTCTCGAGCCACCGTGGTCACTCAGGCTAATGGAACCATGGCCCTTGCCGACCTAGCCAGACGTCTGCATTTTTTATGACGCAGGTTTCACGGACGTCGCTGAACATGGCTGGCCGCCCTGGGCTTAGCTGCGATGGACGGACGCCAAGTCTGGGAGACGAAGATCCCTATAGTCCTCTTTGATTTTAATCTTATGCCGCAGGTCAAGCTATCGGAAACTACGTAAGCCTCAACGACGGTACTTGTCAGATAAGAAAGCATGCGATGCTCCAGCACGAGAGAGTGATATAGAGAATAAATCCGCAAAAATAGAGGCAAACTTAAGGGTCCTTCGTTAGGTCAACGGTGTTGGTAGTCCTTAAACCATTCCCTTTACTTCCGCGTGCCATTCTCTGCAAAATGCGAGTGCTACTGACGAGGTATTCATAAGCTGACGTTTTAGAAAAGCGAACTCAAATACTTCGGTGGAAAGCCACAATAGGGTTCATATGACAGCGCCGCTACGTTCAAACTTCGGTTAACTATTCTTTCCTACAAAATTTTGCATGCTTCGAGCACCAAAGCTACCCGCTTATTATTACATGGGGCACATGCACAAATCTGTTAGGTAAATGTGACTACACAGCTTGGATAGGTATTCTGAGAACACACCAACCTGATTTAAAAGGGGTAGGCGGCAGTCGCGAGCGTCTATTTTTCGATAGCTTATGAAAACTAAGGGACACGTCTCCGGGCCGTATCCCTATGCGCCCCTAATTAGCAAATGGAATTTTTATGGTTGTGCGCAGTACCCTTTTCGAATAAACCTAGCCTTAACAAACTGCAGAAATTTGGTCACAACGGTGGCGTTTTGCTGTTGTTTTATTTAGCCACTG
This sequence comes from Rhipicephalus sanguineus, assembly GCF_013339695.2. Taxonomy (NCBI): domain Eukaryota; kingdom Metazoa; phylum Arthropoda; class Arachnida; order Ixodida; family Ixodidae; genus Rhipicephalus; species Rhipicephalus sanguineus. The sequence goes on along the minus strand of NC_051186.1, from coordinate 79,539,996 downwards.
CCAATGCATGCTTAACAATGTCGATAAATTTCATCGGTTGTAAGCTTACCCCAATTCTTATTGGCTTATACCTTAGCAAGACTGACCAACGCTTAGAGGCCACCTTAGCTAACTGCATTAAGGTTTGTTAGATGTAGGTCATCCTCGCGTTGCAGCAGCCGGTGTTGCTGAACGCTTAAAAAAGTCAATTACATCGAATCCGAATATGACTGTCGAAAGCAATAGTAATAAAAAGCGACGAACCCCACACATACACTCTTGATTGCGGAGGCCGGAGAAAGTTGTCACTTGACACGGTATTAAATTTGTTTTCCGGCTAACGACAAGCCAGCTAAAATATGCACCGCCGAGCAGAAAAACAATGAGCAGGTAGTAGGCACAAGGCCGACAGACATTTGTTTCGTAAAACAGAGCAACCGATTTGCAGGCTCCCGTACTGGTACGGTACGTATAACGCATCTATGTGGGGCACACATGCCATTGTGTTAATCACAGAATAATGAAGCATACAAGGCCGTTTACCCAATTAAGGTCCGCCATATTGTCTTTATTTCATTGACGAGAGGGCAAATGCGCGCCAAATTTCAATGAATGCTCAGTTTTTTAGAAGTACAAGAATGAAACGCGGGCAATGGTTGAGCCCTGGCAAATGGATACTAGCGCAAGTGCTTGCGTGAGCGACTGGATTCACGAAGGGAACATGGGAGAGGCCTTTGCCTTGCACAGGGCGCAGTTCTGTTTGATGATGATGATGGTGCGTGAGCGAGGCTTTGATTAATTTGAGTAAAGAACAGATAAAATACCTAAGCAGTTATCTCTCGCGTACAGGCACACGTGCACGTGATTCGCAAGTTGTGCTAGTAGTTCTTAACATGTGCAGAATAGTTTTTGTGTCTACATTATTTACCGCTGCAGTGAACCCTTACACTTGATAGTTGGCATTTGCGCTGTCCGGTTCTCGTCTCTTGTGCCTATGCCTCCTGTACCCCTTACCATTATTCATAATTTTGAAAATTTCCGGGGTTTTGCATGTCAAAAATCGCAGGGCATGATTACGAGGAACGCCGTAGTTGACGATCTGGTTTAATAATCGCTACCCGGGGTTCTTTAAAGCGCTCGTGAATCTAAGTACGCGAATGTTCTTGCATTTCGCCCCCATCGAAATTGCCGTCATTCGTGACGAATTTCTAGTCAATAGCTGAACTTCCTGTTGTTGCAGTCGCAGCTGAATATTCGCAAGCGCGCAGCGTGCGCGCTAAATTCATGCCGAAAAATTTTTTATCACTGTTCCAATTGAGGCTCGTATAAGTGTTTATACAGAATTGCTTCATCCCGTTAAAGGTGATGGAAAGTTTTTCTGATGAAAACTTTTAACGCAAGTTAGGGCACCTGATGAAAAGTGGATGTTTCAGGCTGATCCCAAAAACAACAAATGCCCGCGTCAGAGTGGTTCGTTGGTGCAGGTGGATCCCTGCGACGAAAACGTGAAGACGAAATACGGAGTGAAACTATATCTTATATTGTCCTGTGACTGCAAAAGAATCATCCAGAAGAAAGATCTCTTCTCCGGAACGACCACTAATGCAAGTTTCTCAATAGAAGTCGTCGAGAGACTTTTACAACGCCTCCTGTACCAGCCTCAAGAGTTATTGCAGAGTTTTTGTGCCGGGGCCCCAAAGCGACTTGCGTACGTGAGCCCTTGCGTTATTCTCTATTCTACTTGGGTGTGGCTGGAGTGCAGAGGAAAGGAAGAGCGTGCGTAATCAAGCGGCTTGTGGTCCCCCGCACTAAAACCCTCTGTTACCGCCGTGGGCCCTACGGCTAAACAATGCACCTTCAAAGACATCGCTCGCGGTCAGAGAGATTTTAACCGGGTAGGGCGTAATCACGCTTCCCCGCTACCATGAACCCCCGACCGCTCTCCCTGAAATTCGTTCCTCTTTCTGAAGATCAAAGTCGCACTAACAAAAATATCGATGCGACACAGTGGAAGATGTCCTAAAGTCTGCAACGAGGGCACTCAAGGATATCTCAGAACAGGGGCTTCGAAGTTGCACGTAGAGAGAGAGAGAGAAGGAATGTAGAAAAGGCAGGGAGGTTAACTAGACTATGCGTCCAGTTTGCTACCCTACACATTGGGAGGGAGAAAAGAGGAATAAAAGAGAGAGAGAGAGAGAGGAGGATAGACACATGTCACATCACACACACAGTGCCTGCCGAGTTTCACAGGCGGTCGCTCAATAGGGTTCTTTTCAAGTACCGCAGGAGGGCTCGTGTGGCTTTCTGGGCTGATATGCTACGCGACCAGGCTCCTAAGATCTTTGCTTCATTAAAGGGCCGGTCATCCAGTCTATTCAAGGCACACTGGAGAGTCCGGCGATCTTCATCAAATTGGGTACAGTGGCACAAGAGATGTTCAATAGTCTCTGTACAATTGCAGCTTTCGCACATGGATGAATCTGCCATGCCAATGCGATAGTTGAATGAGTTAGTAAACGCTACACCGATCCACAACCGGCACAGCATTGTAGCGTCACGTCGAGAAATCTTGGATGGCAGTTGTAGCTGGAGTAATGCATTCAAGGTTCTTAGGGCGAGGATTGGAGTTACGCGGAGAATTCCAGTGCGCAAGCGTGGCATTATGCGCGATGCGACGAAGTTCTCTAGCTGCATCTACTCTTGACAAGGGTATGAACAGTGTGGTCACATAAACCACTGAAAAGTTTCTGGGCCTGGCGGCGCAACCGCAACTGACTAAGGAATTCCTTTACAAGGAATGTTAGGGGTATTGAAACAGTTTTTTTTTTCAAAGTAGGTATGTATTCTTGGTTCAGGCTCATTACTTTCAAGTCAGACCTTGAATGGACAACTGTTGCGGATGTTTGTGCATTATATTTTACATTTCAAGTTTTTATACGGGAAGCATGAGAGATACATTTTAGCACAGGATTTATTGTGACGTTGTGATTGTGACCTATTGTGACTTTTATTGTGACTGTTCGCTGAATGCAAGAATTCATGCAGCTCTAATCTTCCAGGCGCACTTGTGAGAGGTATGTTGACAAACAGTGCACGGGACAGGACGCGTGGAAAAACAATTAATGAACTGCACCCCATCAGGTATATTTCAATGCGCGCAATACAATATGTAATTGTGGAAGGAAGTGAAGACGAGCATATGAAATACAGTATAGAAAGCAACATAACTACTAACAATGGGGAACCGTGAAAAACGGCGTACTCGTGCATCTGTGACATTTTCTTCATTAGAACAAAAGCCTCATATCTCGCATGCACAAAGAGCCCACAATATTGCTTTCCGCAGTTACTCAAATGATCAGTAAACCGCCCTGAAGCTTCCGTTCTGCAAGCTTGCTACCGGTGCTTGCCTCATTGTCATGTTCTTATTCCCCGTGGCATGTGCAAGCTTTAGTGGCTGTAGAGAGAAAGGTTAAAATTTATTTCTTAGATCCTTCGACCACGACGAAAGCGATATAGTGACGTCCGTAAAATGGGACAAATAAACGAACTGAGCAACCGCTCTTCGAGGCATTTACTGAAATGTAGATGAAGACGAGGAAGTCGAGCACAATATTTCTACACAGGGGCACGTGTGCGCAGCACTTGAACTAAGTGGCTGAATCGATCTGACTTCATAAACCTCCACAAAAATGTTGCTGACGAAAACTGGCACCATTTTACACAATATCGTTGAAATATAATGCTCGCAGTATGTACGCTTACTCTAAAACAAAGCAAACATAACCATAGTATTTAAGTATTTACATAGTTTGCGCATTCAGTTTCGGAGAACTTGTCTGAATGTTCATGAACACAATGTCTCATTAAGAAGCGAGTGATTCTGAAGGCCAGGAGCGCCGCCTATGACTTGTTAGCCCCAATATTTATTATCGTTTCAGCAAGTCGAATTGTCCAACAGCTGTAATTGGCCGTATTTCTTGAAGGGGGGCATCAATCGTCCTATTGCTAATTGTCCAATAATAATGCGCTGTCGCATAACGTTGTTATGAATTTTGAACACAAGTTGGCATTACATTCGGAGTGATGTTTTAGATGTGAAGCATCTTATGGCGGAGTTCAATCCGGTGGTAGTGGTGGTGTGCGGCGTGACCACCCTTACTGCGCATGCGCAAACCCTCTCCACTTCCCCTCTCCCTTTCCCCCTCTCCCCTTCCCCTCTCCCCCTCTCCCCTTTTTTGTAGGCATATATCCGCAGATTATGAAGACGAACACACTTATTGTGGAAAGATGAACAAAGGAAAGAAAATGATGTAGAGGCTAGGTGACCCATTTTTCGAGCCGTGTTCTGTATTCTTTCAGAATAGCTTAGGCAAGGAAACTATTTCCATGGTTCTTACGTAATCAAAGATCAAACAAGTCGGAAAAGATATATCGTGTATTCCAACTAGCAAACAGAAAAAAAGAGCGCCGTCAAAACATTTACATAGTGTGCCTAGATGAGGTTGTTCTTCATGTTTGACTTGCGATATCACATCGATAAGCACGGAAACAGAAAAAGCAAATAGAAGTGCGAAAAAAAAAAAACCGTCGACCTAGTATACGCGTATGACACTGAGTAAGCATTTTGTCTGGTGTATTTTCTTTACAGGGAGACAATTGCTGCTGGCCGCAGTAAATCTTGAAGCGTCGCGCAATGCGACCCGGAATACTCGTGTTGATTCGTAAAGCAGAAAAAGAAAGGAAGCATGGCGCCAAGGGACACGACAAGGCAATGAAATGCTATGATATCGATGCAAACAGTCAATAAAGAGGTGGTTGCCGCAGAACTCTGCATGTGGAATGAAAACGGAAGATAAATCTGCTAACAACAATGCAGTGTTTTATCTTTGCTGCAGACGCACGCAGTCCCAAAAATTTTACTCGCCTGCCACGAGGCGTTCTAAAAGGAGGATCCAAGACGCGTTATCTAAGCCAAGCTGAGAAAAAACAAGGCTAGTCAAAACGGAGATAAAGTTCAAACGGGCATGCCATAGAAAATAGGAAATCTCCTTTGTGTGTATTTATAGGCCGCAATATAAACGAAGGCATAATATAAAGTACGCAGCAATGCGAGTGGAGAGGCGCAGTTCCGCAAGACAAATGGGGCGTGTGAATAGAACCCATCACGTCTTTCGCAACCGACAAATAGGACTGTCAGATTCCCCTGCACTGTCTGAAGAAAAGGAGCAATCATTCAGTGTTTTGTTCTTTCACTTGTAGAAGGCCATACATACCGTGTATGTTGGTGTGAAAATGGAATGAAGCGGTGAAAATGCGCGACTATGACCGTGATAAATTGACGAGGCTTGTACGGTGCCACCGTGGTTTGAGGGAAGATGCAATGAAGGTTATCTTGTGTGATGTGGGCCTGAGAATATACGCTTAAGTTGGATCTCTTGAAACGTGTATGCTTTTCATGCTATCGTCGCGAAATAAAGCGCGAGCATGATAGCGGGGGACTTGACCCTTTCCCTACCGAAAAGGAGCGGAGCTCGTTCACACGGTTTGTATCGCTGCAGCCGAATACCAGCTGGACTCGTCCACGCTGAAGAAAGCGTTTGGGGGAGCCGTAATTAAAATAATGTGTTTAATCTTGCTGCGTTATCTTTGGTTTCAACGGATCGTGCAGCTAAAAATTAAAAACGCGCACAAAGCATCCATTTTGTCGAGAACGGGGTGGATTCTGGTAACGCGAATTAGAAAATGACGCCCTCTGTACGCGAGCAGTGCGCGCGCGCCGGCAGCAGCTATGTTCAGGAAAAAAAAAAACGCTTGTTTGCCGAAGTCTTGTGAAATCAAGAATTTTAGTTCTCCCACGAGTGTGGCAGGGACTACGCGGAGCAGCATATCTTTTTTTTTTCCTACATCCTCCGATGCGGACGACGACCACGTCTCAACGTATCGGCGGTAGGCGGTGATATATGTAAAAAAAAAAAAAAAAAAAACACCGTTGCGTCCAAGGCTTTTTTTAACAGTCTCCCGTGTCCCTGAGCGTTTTTTTAAATATCGAAGAGGAATTTTCTGCACCGAACGCTGGAGAAGTTAGGGCGCTTTCCGTGATGCAGTGCAGTGAAGCCAATCCTCTGAATATTTTCAGAAAAAAAAAAGAATTCGGCAGATCCCACGTACCGTGGGAGTCGATGTTTGCGAAGCATGCGCCGGGTAGGTGACTGGCGTAACGCTTTTTACTGAGCGACACTTACAAAATGACGCTAAAGATTTGTATCAATTTTATACGCACACATATATATGTTGAAGAGCCGCATATGTGTTATATAACCAGTTGTTCACGGTTGGGTAACGCTGCCAATGGCAAGGTCGGTACTTACCAACACCAGAAGCGGAAAGCTGATATGTAGTGCTTATACGTGTCCAATCGCGAACAACCGCAGCGATGGTCAATTGTTAGTGACTCCAAAGCAGCCCTACAATCTCTCTCGTCAGCCCTGCGGCGTGGACCATATGAACAACTGGTATTCGAGATAAGACACCTCGTTCATACGTCATTCGAGAAGGGACACCAAGTGACATTTCAATGGTTGCCAAGTCACTGCGGCGTGCTTGGCAACGAACATGCCGATAATGCTGCTCGGTCAGCTTTGCAAGGAGACAAGAAAGAGGCTATACCGCTTTCAAGGTCTGATGCTGCTGCCATGCTTCAAAGGATCGCAAAGAATATTTCGCACTCAACACTGAATACGTCAAGAAGCCAAAACTACCGGCAACACCACCTCAACGAGTTGCGGCGACTTCAAATACCATCTGGACTCCGCCGAAGAGAGGCCACTCTGCTATGCCGCTTATGGCTAAGAGTGGCTTTCACGAAGTCATATTCGTTTCGAATAGGGATGGCCGACAACGCTCTTTGCAGCGCCTGCGGCACCGAGGAGACCTTGCAACATATCTTCTGCGACTGTCCTCGCTACGCTGCGCAGAGACGATCCCTGGTATTCGCTCTCGCTCATCTTCACAACAGACCGTTGATGCCGCATACCGCACAAGACTGCCGCTCTGCGCTGTGACGTTATGTGTGTGCGTGTGTGTTCCCCTCTCTTTCTCTCTTTCTTTACTCTTCTTTCGATCTCCCCCATCCCTTCCCCCTGTACAGGGTAGCATACCGGTTATGCCAAACTGGTTAACATCCCTGTCTTTCCTCTCTCCCGTTTTCCTTCCTTCCTATACGTGTCCCGAGAACGCACGCACGTTTCACGATCTCGTGTGCATGTTTGCAAGAAGTTTTCGACAGTTCTTTAACAAGGGCATCATCACCGTGATCAGCGAGTACCAGCAGTGGGAAATGACTTGTTATAGGATCCGGTCGTTGATCGCGGTGACGAGGGGTCCATGTCTAGTGAAGTATGTGGTATAGTAGAGCTGTTGGAATTCGTGGATGCCTCGGTCATTTCGTCAAAAAATTGTCTGTCGACAGAGCCGGCAACATGTCGGAACCTGAAGCCACTCTTCGCGTTGGTGAGGTATAGGCCGTCGAGGCTGGTAGGCCTGGATAGTGCTACGTAGACCAACATCAGCGGATGGTGTTTGTCCTATTCCTAGTCTACCTCGGCGTATGTGACCTACGTAGCATAGTCTACAAAGCGGCTGTCAATCAATCTGTCATCATCCTCGGTCAGCATGAGGCCATCGCTCAGCCTCGTAAGAAATGAAGATCACACTGCGTCGTTCTGGTGGACGAAGTGCACTTTACGGTGCGGTGGTGTGGGTATCATACGTAACGTTCGTTAATATATTCCTCCGGGGTCGAGCAATGCTTCAATATAGCTTGCTGAATCGTAGGAATAAAACGTAATGTTTATTAGACTGCTATAAAAGCGGAGCCAACACTGGAACTACAGGCGTTAATCTGATATGACGCCTGTATCGTAGGAGTACACATCGTAGGAGTATCATGTAGTGTTTATTGCTTTCTTGTAAAATTAGATAGCCAGCACCACAACCACAGTTGACGTTGCACCGACATTACGCCTGCGTAGGCTGTTTTTCCAAATCAGTTTATAGACCTGGCGTGGCTCAATGGTAGAATACCTGATTGCAACGCAGAATACTTGGGTTCGATTCCTGCTGGGATACGAATTTTCATTCTTTCAATTCGTTGAGTCAACGCTGCGTATGTTGGTTTTCCTTAACGCTCTAGCATTTAAGTTACCAATGTATGTTCTCGCCGTTCCTGGGTGGATATAAACTGTCAATCACCTGTTGCGCATACCCGTGCACCGTGGCCCATGGTAAACGGGTATGTGCCACACGTGTCTAGTGGAAAGGGTTTGACGACGTACGCGACAGGATTTTAACGTTATTCATGTCATGACCCGGCAATCATATTCGTCAAAACCTCTTACCCTGCCATGCAAATTTTGGTCTACACCAAGTTAAGGAGGCGATCATGACAGGACATAGACGTAGGCGGCTAGATAGATAGATAGATAGATACGTAGATAGAAACGCTCAAAGTGCGAGAGGTTCGCTAAGAAATGCTTCGCATTTAAAATATTTTGCTGGTATGTTGCGAATAAAGCGCCTTTACATAACGTTTCGATTTGTTTCAAGACACGTAGAATCAAATAGGAAAAAAAATTCGGCAGATCCCACGCACCGTGGGAGTCGATGGTATGCGAAGCATGCGGCGGGTAGGCGACTGTGGCGTAACTTTTTTTTATTGAGCGACACGTTACAAAATGACGCTAAAGATTTGTATGAATTTTACACGCACACATATATATGTTGAAGATCCGCATATGTGTTATATAACCAGTATGCGGTTGGGTAACGCTGCCAATGGCAACGTGGGTATTACCAACACCAGAAGCGGTAAGCTGATACGTAGTGCTTATACGTGTCCCGAGAACGCACGCACGTTTTACGAACCCGTGTGCATGTGTGCAAGACGTTCTTGACAATTCTTGAACAAGGGCATCATCACCGTGATCAGTGAGCACCAGCAGCTGGTCATGACTTAATTGTTATAGGATCCGGTCGTGATCATGGTGACGAGGGGTCCATGTGTAGTGAAGTATGTGGTATAGTAGAGCTGTTAAGATTCGTGGATGCCTCGGTCATTTCGTCGACAAATTGTCTGTCGACAGAGCCGGCGACATGTCGGAACCTGAAGCCGCCCTTCGTGTTGGTGAGGTACAGGCCGTCGAGGCTGGTAGGCCTGGATAGTGCTACGTAGACCAACATCAGTAGATGGTGTTTGTAGTATTCGTCGAATACCTGGGCGTATGTGGCCTACGTAGCCTAGTCTACAAAGCGGCCGTCAATCAATCTGGCATCATCCTCGGTCAGCATGAGGCCATTGCCCAGCCTCGTAAGAAATGAAGAGGACACTGCGTCGTTCTCGTGGACGAAGTGCACTTTACGGTGCGGTGGTGTGGGTATCATACGTAACGTTCGTTAATATATTCCTCCGGGGTCGAGCAATGCTTCAATATAGCTTGCTGAATCATAGGAATACAAACGTAATGTTTATTAGACTGCTATAAAAGCGGAGCCAACACTGGAACTACAGACGTTAATCTGATATGACGCCTGTATCGTAGGAGTACACATCGTAGGAGCATCATGTAGTGTTTATTGCTGTCTTGTAAAATTAGATAGCCAGCACCGCAACTCCAATTGACGTTGCGCCGATATTACACCTGCGTAGGCTGTTTTTCCAAACCAGTTTATAGACCTGGCGTGGCTCAGTGGTAGAATGCCTGATTGGCACGCAGAATGCTTAGGTTCGATTGCTGCTGGGATCCTAATTTTCATTCTTTCCATTCGTTGAGTCAACGCTGCCGATGTTGGTTTTCCTTAACGTTCTAGCATTTAAGTTACCAATGTCTGTTCTCGCCGTTCCTGGGTAGATATAAACTGTCAATCACCTGTGGCGCATACCCGTACACCGCGGCCCATGGCAAACGGGTATGTGCCACACGTGTCTAGTGGAAAGGGTTTGACGACGTACGCGACAGGATTTTAACGTTATTCATGTCATGACCCGGCAATCATATTCGTCAAATCCTCTTACCCTCCCATGCAAATTTTGGTCTACACCAAGTTAAGGAGGCGATCATGACAGCACCCAGACGTAGGCGGCCAGATAGATAGATAGACAGATACGTAGATAGAAACGCTCAAAGTGCCAGAGGTTCGCTAAGAAATGCTTCGCATTTAATAAAAAAGCGGCATTATTGCATTATGTGTTTTTTTCTCAAAAACTGGGTAAACTAGCCATCCGTATATGGCATGATTCAAGCAGCCAAGCGCTAAAGTGTAACTCTCAGAGCTTAGACATCTCACTCACGTTCTGTGCATGCAATTTACTCGGCTAGTGGAATAGCTAAAAAACTTTGGACGTAGCTTCACAACTTCGGCATGCAATCGCAAGTAATGTGCAGTACAAGCTTCAAATATAATGGCACTTGCATAAATGCGAACCTAACAGGAATGAACTGTCTATACGATAGTCAGTAGTAGTAGTAGCAGTAGTAGTAGTAGCAGCAGCAGAAGCAGTAGTAGTAGTAGTAGTAGTAGTAGTATTGGTGGTAGTAGTGGTAGTAGTAGTAGTAGGTGGTAGTAGTAGTAGTAGTAGTAGTAGTAGTAGTAGTAATGCATGATTATGAGGCCCATCGGGTGACTCCGGAAGAATTTCTACCACCTGAGGTTCTTTAACGTGTACCTGTCTAAGTACACGGGCGTTCTTCACATTTTGCCCCCACCCAAATGCGGCCACCATGGACGGAAATCGAACCCGCGTCATCGAGTTAACCGGCGCGACACCTAAGATACTCAGCTACGAGAGGGTGACGCTTTAAGTTAGATGTACTTGACGGACTTCATTTCACTATAGCCAGAATATGCGGTCCATTGCGAAGCACTGTTAAGCTGAGGCCTTCTTTTGCAGCCCTGCAGGTCGTCCCAGTGGAGGACAATGCAAGCGTCTCAATTCAGCTTGCACATTGACAACTCTTCTTCTGTTAAGCGATCACGTTTAGGACTATTTGAATATTGCTATTGTACTCGAACAACAGCGCGAAAGAAGGAGCTAAGAAAGAGAAGACACGTACAACGCTGTACTTATAGTGTGATTTCTACGTGCGAGCTAATAGTATGTTTATGCCTCACAAAACGTCCTGTAATGGTCGGCAGATGCACATGGCTGGTTCATTCTATAACTCGTAGCGTGGTTACATTTACGTTTGAAGACGTAGTATGTGTCTGTATTTGTAGGATATATAGAAACGCTAAATCAGGAAAAAATGTTGCTTCATTTGGTAATCTTGACCTGGGACAGTCGGTTTTTAGAACAATACGCGTCTCAGCATATCGGTAGTCAAAAGAAGCAAGAGACAGCAAAGAGAAGAGAATACTGTCGCGGGGTTCGTTACGTTGACGAAGGCAGCAGTCGGCTTGTCCAAGATGAAACTCTTTCATTTGCCGAACTTGTGGCCGGGAAAGGGAAAGTCAAACTACAGAAATACACACTGTAAGGGATAGCGGTGAAGAGAGCGTCGGCCGTCGATAAAACGGAACCGCGGCAAGGAGTGCCGCCATTTATACATGCGGCATCGAACATTCGAGCCTTATCGCTGGCGCCGCGTTAGCTCGAGAATGAACTCTGTTCTAGTTTGCGCGCTCGAGCATAACAGACGATCCTAAAGTAATCTCGAATGTTCTCAGACATTCTGGCGCGGTTAGCGCAAGTCAGCAACTACACGTACAATGGGCCGGTAACGTAAAACAAACAAAGAAAGGAGCGTGTGTGGCAATATGTGTCACAATGCATTTGTTTCTTCCATGACGTAGAAATACAGTCTGAACCAGCGAGACATTAACAACAAGAAAAAAACTGTTCGATTACCATTTGATTTACAGCAGGACATTAACCGCCATATGCACTTTTGGACAAGTAAAAATCGCTCCGGACATTATCGAGATCGAGTTCATGTAAGACCATGGCTAAAAGCGGAAACTTGTCCGTTAAAGTCCGGTGGCCATGGCGCCAGACAGCAGGTCACAGAACACTTGTGATGGTCTGAGCTATAAAACTTTATGACCTTCCGTACTATCTTCCGGACAGGAGCAGCTAAGAGTCGAAACACCAAGTCA
>NC_051186.1:79443630-79527764 GCF_013339695.2 Rhipicephalus sanguineus | reverse complement strand
CGCAGCTATTCGCCTTCACTGTGCAGCATCGCCTTCTGACACAGCGCTGGGGCCGTTTGATAGCGCCTCTGACTGGCGTTTGCAGGTGGGTAAGGCCATGGAGAAGGAGAGCGCAAATGCTGCTCGACGGCGCAGAAGAGCCGAAAAGCTTAGCTCATCGGATCCCGAAGTAGTTACCTGGCAATTAGCGGCTCAGCGTACGAAGAATGAACAGAAGAAGGCTAATATTTCTAGAGAATCCGGAAAGCTAAGAATATTCAACTGAACCTTTGCTAACGCTACGTATATCCTGGCATAGCCGAGCTAAGCTACTGCATTTTTTTTTTGGAGTTGTTATCACCTTATATGTCATGTGCCGCAATTAAAGCTTCCGTTGAAGTCTAGCGGTCATTCTGTGTGCATCTTTCTTAGTCTCTGCTTTATTTCCGCTAGTAATATGTATTCAAGTCAAAACCAACTAGTCCAAATGTCAGCTCTCACTAACACTTACTTAACGAGTTATTGGTGATTATTTTCGCGTAAATTCAGCGGCGGCATAGTATTTGGGCATCAACGTATAGTTTGTTTGCGGCGACGACAGGTGCCTGACTCTCAGCATCTTGAAAAACTCAGTATTGCCTTTAAAAAAACCCTTTATTTCTCAGATAGTACTTTTCTCTCTTTACTCACTGCTAATTACGTTGGACAAGTGGCATTTACTACGCCGTAGAAATCAATATCTTATTTTGATCTGGATGCATTTTGCGTCCGAGTTCTCGGCGCTACATATCGCCAGTTTTCTTCATTTGATCTATACCTTATAATGATTATTTTAGAGCAAAGTTGTTCGTAATACGTGGGTTGGAACTTTCCGCTGTCGACGTTGCCAGAAAACACTTTATAGCTGCTTTAAAAGCAACGAACAGTGTAAAGCAAAAGCTTCATTGTAATGGAGAAAAATAACGCAAGAACGTATCAAAAACACCCAGATGCTAATTAGAAGGCGCCTGAGAAGAATGCGAAAAACGTGTCTTCCCACTTCGCGCATTTCACAGAAAAGGTCCCGGCTGCGGAGTTGCTGCAGAAAGGGCATTCATTACCTTCGTACGGAGCAGACAGCGGCGTTACCAGGCACTACGTCATGCACTTAAATACGCGAAAGAGAACCAGCCCAGTAGCCGATGCTGTTACATTTGAAACGCAGCTACGGGCAGGATACGGAATGTTAGGACTCCTTAATACTGAAGTAAATAGGTGAGCGACGATAGGAACGAAGTCGCATTGCTCACCACCGTCGTCTGCTTGTGCCACCAGAGACGAAGCTCATGTCCATCATGTCCAGTACATGCACCAAGCCAATGAGACACAGCATTTGCCGAAGAAGCCGAGCGCAGGCGTAAGACCATGCAAATTCGAGCAGCTCTTGCACAAGATGCCGGGCGCAGATGTAAGGGCAGTCAAGGCTCAGCGACTCATTCCCGTGAAGCCGAGTTCAGTAGCTAGACCAAGCACGCTCCAGCACTTCCTGCCTGGATATCACATCGCAGATGGCAAGCCAGGCGGTTCTCGCCCCTGCAGTCATTGTCCAAGGTGCCATACATATGCGTCAGACCACGCAGGACTAAGCAGTTCTTTTCTCGCCTGACGCTATCAGGTCAGATTTGTCATTTTGAAATTACATTTACCATAGTGTGCAACAATTTCGCTTACCGGACGTATCACTAGTGGTGAGTTTCAATTTTTCTATGCTACGCACATTGTGCTCTGCGTTATGTCTATCGCACTGCCTCGCAGTATCTTCTTACATAAATAAATTGTTCATTATATGTAGATTTGTGAGCCATCATGTTCCGTTGGTAGGACGTGTTTTAAAGACGATAGTCTTTCTTGGGGAACTTAAACGCAGGAATTTTGGTCTGTCTTTCTGTCTTTCTGTTTGTCGGCACGTCCCTCGATTCAGCCACTCGGCCAAAGTTGAACCACTTGCCCAAGGGCCAGCCGTCTTGAACTGGTACGGCTGTTCATACTTGTGAACGTTGTCGATCAAAAAGTAAATATCATGCATATCTGAGGTGCAACATCACTAGGTAAGTATTAGGTGGCGTGTTCCTTTAATAGAAAATGCATACATACGTAATTTTAAGGACCCTAGTTTCTTAAGCTGCGCTGAAAATGCATAAGAATGGAAGCTTGAGCGAGTTGGTATGCGTTCATCTTTGTTGAAACAGCGCTCACTAGACGACGACGAAGTAAAAGAAGGCACAGGACAGGCGCTGCCTGTCCTGTTCGCTGCCTGTCCTGTGCCTTCTTTTACTTCGTCGTCGTCTAGTGAGCGCTGTTTCAACAAAGCTGAAAATGCGACTGCGCTGAAATTTGCCTTCCTCCGTGCCCTTCGCACGAGCTCATTGTTGTGTTTCGGTTTCGGTTCTGTATTGCACTGTACGAATGCCATGGGTTGGTGTTGAAAAACTTTAGTTTTGAGAAGGCCAAGAAGGTGAAAAAAATATTTAAAAAATGAAAAAGCAGCGTTGTGGGCGGCCTTCAGGCTGCCGGTTGTGGGCGCCGCTCTGGCGTTCCTGTTTTACCCAGGCGACGTGTAAATAAAAGAGTGTGTGGAGAGTACTCGTTGAGTGCGGACGTTTCTCTGCAAAGGTCTTCGCCTGCTGCTGCGCCGGGACTACCAGCACGCAACACAGCACTCATGTTTCCCGACGTATTGCCATATGGCGTCCATATCTCACACAGCGCCTCTTCTATCGTCTTTACACGACATTTGCAGCGAAGCACGCAGATACGCGGCCAATTTTTGGTATGTCTTTCTGTCTGTCTGTCTTTCTGTTTGTCGGCACGTCCCTCGATTCAGCCACTCGGCCAAAGTTGAACCACTTGCCCAAGGGCCAGCCGTCTTGAACTGGTGCGGCTGTTCATACTTGTGAACGTTGTCGATCAAAAAGTAAATATCATGCATATCTGAGGTGCAACATCACTAGGTAAGTATTAGGTGGCGTGTTCCTTTAATAGAAAATGCATACATACGTAATTTTAAGGACCCTAGTTTCTTAAGCTGCGCTGAAAATGCATAAGAATGAAAGCTTGAGCGAGTTGGTATGCGTTCATCTTTGTTGAAACAGCGCTCACTAGACGACGACGAAGTAAAAGAAGGCACAGGACAGGCAGCGCCTGTCCTGTGTCTTCTTTTACTTCGTCGTCGTCTAGTGAGCGCTGTTTCAACAAAGCTGAAAATGTGACTGCGCTGACATTTGCCTTCCTCCGTGCCCTTCGCACGAGCTCATTGTTGTGTTTCGGTTTCGGTTCTGTATTGCACTGTACGAATGCCATGGGTTGGTGTTGAAAAACTTTAGTTTTGAGAAGGCCAAGAAGGTGAAACAAAAATATTTAAAAAATGAAAAAGCAGCGTTGTGGGCGGCCTTCAGGCTGCCGGTTGTGGGCGCCGCTCTGGCGTTCCTGTTTTACCCAGGCAACGTGTAAATAAAAGAGTGTGTGGAGAGTACTCGTTGAGTGCGGACATTTCTTTGCTTCAGCGCTTCGCGCCAAACCGCGTTTTCGGGCTGGCTGGCGTCCCCGCCGGTCGCGTTGGTCACCGCCGGTCTTCGCCTGCTGCTGCGCCAGGACTACCAGCACGCAACACAGCACTCATGTTTCCCGACGTATTGCCAGATGGCGTCCATATCTCACACAGCGCCTCTTCTATCGTCTTTACACGACATTTGCAGCGAAGCACGCAGATACGCGGCCAATTTTTTATTATAGTTATCAGCTTCTAGAATCAGCATGCCTAAAAATGTTAGTAACTCGCTGGCAATTCCGATCATGCAAGGAAATATACAGAGCATAAATGAATTGGAGCGCCCGCAACAGCCAATGATTAAATGTTACCAGCAGATTACCGCTATTACTCGAATGAAAAAGAGCGAAATCATTGCATCGTCCTAGCCGTTTAACAGCTAAGACCGCCACTGGATGATGGAAATCAAAATGCAGGTAGCCACATACCGACACAAAGAGCTAACGTTGCGTATTATAGCCAAAATGATGTGGCCTATGAGCCACTTGTCAGCTATATATACAACGCACAGTGAAAAATAGGAAGGCAAGAAGAAGCGGACCCACCAATCAATTTCGTTGCAGGAAAAAAAAAACATTGTTGGACCTGCGAATATCACCTGACGCATGCGCAAGATTCATCATAAAACAGTTGGGACAACTACGTATTAGTGGCGAGAACACTTAGCAAGCAGCAGAGCTGGTGGCCTTCCAAAGCATGTCTGCAACCTCCAGCTCACCTTCCTCCTCCACTCGCCTACTCTAATCTATGCTATACCCTCCATCCTCCTTTCTCTACCCCTAAGCCTCACATCATAGCCCCTTACCATCACTTCCCTTTCCCATTACTTGCTAGACTTTAGTATACATATTGCTACGGTATAAGCCGTAGCAGTATGTATCGGTTGATGCCGGAGCAACCTTTCTGTGGGCACGAAACTGTTCGCCAATGCCGGTTGTGCTCGCTCGAGGGATGAAGCTCGGCGTGTTCGATGATTCTACTAAAGATTCTGCTGCTGTCATTAACAACGATGAAAGCGAAAAAAGTACAGTCACTTGCGAGCGCAGTTGCTCTTACGAGTCGCAGATTGTAAGCATGATTAGCACCACTTTACGGTCACACGAAAAGCAGACATTACTCCACCTGTTGGGACGACATGCTTCTGTGTTTGACTTTTGCCAACAGGAGAAGCCGCTACCTCTACCCTGTTCTCGCGCTCAGCACAGGAGTGATACCAGCACTGCTAATCCGATCCGGCAGAAACCTTACCGAGTGTCGTCATCAGAGCGCCAAGTTATCGCCGATCAGGTTCAGGAAATGCTGAAAAAGGGTGTCATCGAAGAGTCGTGCAGCCGGAGGGCAGCATCGGTCATCTTGGTTAAAACGAAAGACGGTTCCTGACGGTTTTGCGTTGATTACAGACGACTCAACGCCCTCACCAAAAAGGACGTATATCCGCTGCCTCGGATTGACGATGTGATTGACTGCTTGCATTCGGCTTCGTACTTTTCTTCAGTAGACCTACGATCAGGATATTGGCGGATACCTATGCACCCTTCAGACAAGGAGAAGACCGTATTCGTGACGACTGATGGACTGTACCAATTTAATGTGATGCCGTTTGGGCTTTGCAACGCCCCCGCTACCTTTGAAAGATTTATGACATCTATCCTTCGTGCTCTTAAATGGGAGGTGTGTTTATGCTACTTTGACGACGTCGACATTTTTGGGCTTACCTTCGAAGAGCATAACGCCCGTTTGAGCCTTGTTTTAGACTGTGCCTGTAAGGCCGGCTTGATTTTGAACTCTAAGAAGTGCCGGTTTGGTGAACGACAAGCATTAGTTCTCGGTCACCTGGTTGACAAAGATGGTGTCAGGCCAGATCCCCGCAAAATTGAAGCACTCAGCACATTAAAACCACCCTAGACACTAAAAGAACTCCGCAGCTTCTTGGGATTATGTTCCTACTTTCGTCGTTTTGTGCCCAAATTCGCGGACGTTGTGCACCCATTGACAAGCTTCTTACGAATAGACAGCCCATTCGAGTGGACACCTGAATGTGACGCCGCTTTTTCTGAACTGAAGCTTCTACTGCCATCAGAACCTATCCTTCGTCACTTCGATCCGTCTGCTCCTACTGAAGTTCACACTGACGCAAGTGGAATTGGCATCGGATGTGTCCTTGTTCAGCGACATAATAATGCAGAGCACGTCGTTGCTTATACAAGTCGCTCTCTAAGCAATGCTGAGAGGAATTATACGGTGACAGAACAAGAATGTTTAGCGGCTGTATTCGCCATCCAGAAGTTTCGTTGCTACCTCTACGGCCGTCCGTTCACGATTGTGACGGACCATCATTCGTTGTGTTGGCTTGTTACCCTCCGAGACCCTTCTGGACGCCTTGCACGATCGGCTTTACGACTTCAAGAATTTGACTTCAGCATTTCGTATAGAAGTGGAAGACGTCACTCGGACGCTGATTGCCTTTCTCGTCTACCTATGGCCACGACAGAAGATAGTGAAGTTACCTCCAACATCTGTTTTTCTGCGGTCTCTCACACGTTTCCTGACGCCAACATCTTCAAGCGCGAACGACTTATCTTTAGACCCTTTGTTCAATGATGCCCGCAATCTCAAAGGTAGTGGTCGCTTTCGCTTTCGTGATGGACTGTTGTGCAAGACAAACTACTCAGCAAGTGGCGCACGTTATTTACTGGTTGTACCTGAAAGTCTTCGCTGCGACGTTCTCCGTGCTATGCATGTTGATCCAACTTCAGGACACCTTCGGTTCATTCGCACCTGACATCGAGCACAGGAGCGTTTTTACTGGCCTCGAATGCGACATTCTACGAAGCAATACGTCTCAAGCTGCGAGAAGTGCCAGCGTCACAAACGACCGACAAGCGCCCCGCACGGCCTGCTTCACCCTGTTGCGCCGCCTACTACGCCTTTCGAGCAAGTTGGCATTGACCTAATGGCCCGTTTCCGCGATCTTCCAACAACAACCGCTGGATAATAGTGTGCGTCGATCACCTTACCAGATACGCCGAAACCGCTGCGATACCATCTTCCACGGCTGACGGCGTCACTGCCTTTTTGCTTCGCTCTGTAGTTCTTCGCCATGGTCCACCTCGAGTAATCATCAGTGACCGTGGTCGCCAATTCATCGCGGACGCTGTGGAAGAATTGCTTCGCCTCTGCACTTCGCAGTTCCGACATTCGACACCATACCATCCCCAGACGAACGGCCTTGTAGAACGTGCAAACCGCACTCTTACCAACATGCTCGCTGTGTACGTCTCGTCCAATCACAAGAACTGGGATGAAATCTTACCGTTTATCACCTATGCGTACAATACAGCGAAGCACGAGACCACGGACTTCACACCTTTCTACTTGCCCTACGCTCGATCACCGCGCAGCTCGCTCGATACAATCCTCCCATTTACGCTCCATGCCCATGACTCAGTGGCCGAAACATTGTGCCAGGCTTAAGAAGCCCGGCAAATTGCTCGCCTACGCACACTGGCATCACAAGATCGCACCAAGCAGCGGTACGATCGACGCCACGATGCCATTTCATTCGCAAAAGGTGAATTTGTGTGGTTGTGGACCCCCCAACGCAAACGCGGTTTATGCCAGAAGTTTTTACCGCACTATACTGGCCCGTTCGTTATTGTAAATCGCTTGAGCGATTTGACGTACGTCGTGGCACGCTTGACGACACCTCATCATCGGTCAAATCGAACGCAGTTGGTGCATGTGGCTCGCCTCAAGAGGTTTCATCCCTCCAGTGACGTGACTCGCCCAGCGGGCTTCGTCTGTGAACCGAGGATTGCTACGGTATAAGCCGGGCTGTGGTATGAGCCGGGCATGTGGAGGAGGAAGACGAAGTGGCCTGGTGCGGCCTGAGGACTCCATCTTTACGTCTGATTGCCGCGTCTCATTCTCATCCTGTAAATAAACACACTCAACCTTTACTCAACCGTAACAATATGCCTATGCTATGCTTTACCCTCTCCCCTCATTTCCCTCTCTTCCCTCTTCACCCTCACATAACTCCCTGTCACCCTCAATTCCCTTTCCCACCCTTTTGATATGCCATACATAGCAAGGTCGATAACTGGGCTAGTTGGTAAGGTTCCATTATGGTTAAAACAGCGCAAACAACACGGGCGAAGAAGGAGGCACAACGGCCACCTACTCGCAACTGAAAGGTTTGCTAGATGAAACGTAAAAAGAAGCATAAAAAGACGTGAACTGAAATGAACTGCGCAGTCCACGCCACGACGGACGCTTGCCAACTTGCAAAAAGACAAAAGCAAAAAAGCTCGATATACAAATTTAACATCTTAACATCAGAAAGGTAACAAATGCGTATGACGACATATCTTCAAAAACCTTCTGAATACGAAACAACCAAATAAGTATCTATCTACTCCGCCTCCACAAAACTAAGTTCGCTTCGCGATAACGTGACTGAAGGAGAGGGAAATTATGGAAGCCGTCTCCCTTAAGAATGCTGGTGAACGCTGTGTCAGCTCTCCCCTATGGTCACTACATTTCACTGAACGTAATTTCTATGTCCTTTAATATGAATCCGCTCATTATACAATCGATTTCCTTTGTTTTTAACTGGCCTCTGTGTTTTTTTTTCATGCCCGCTTCTTCATTCTGCGTCTTTTGTAGAAGATTTTCATCGTACAGAGTCGATTTCTTTCTGCGAATGTCACTAACAACCATCTATTGTTATTCCTAGGGTCGACACAAAGATTTCTGATTTCTATCCTTGGTGTTCCTTATTTTTTTTTCAGTTTCGCCCTGATGTCGCCCATAAATATGGTGTACTGGTCTGTCACATCTTGCACTGCTAATTCCACATCCTCATGGAGCTGTTCAACTTCGTTCTCCAGGCAGGACGTGGGAGCGTATCCATGAACCTCTTCCTATTTATATCTGCTGTTTAGATTTGTCAGGACACCTGCTACAATTTCGCTGCTACCGTAGAATTCGTTAGTGTTGAATGTGTTAATAGGCTGTGAGTCCGACACAATACTCTTTGCACTGAGTCCTCTGTGGCAGAGTACGTGCCCATTATTAAGTGCTGTACATGCCTCAGCAGCTTTCCTAACATTACTAAGGTTGATGATACCCTAGTGAACGCCTGCTAAGAGCCCGAGTAGTTCCGCCAGCCTAGCTTCGCTTAAGGGGGCGTGTGTGTTGAACGTTGTCAGCTTCGGTTTTCATTGGTGGCTTGTCCGGATTAACTGATTATTCCCAACTTCCGTTGTTTTAAACGCTCGACTACCGCCGTTAAGTGTCCCGCATCTGTTGGAGTATGAGGGCAAGATTTTATTTGTTAGTGTGGCAGCCAAATACGGCACGAGGAAGGCCAATTTGTGTTTGAGTGAGGGAGTGAGTCATAGAGAGGTAGCATATGGAGTGCAACAATTCAGGCGCCTCGCAGTCCATAGGTCACACTCCAGGGGATCATATTAGCAAGCGAATATCGCACACATTCGAAAAAAAAAAGAGAGAAATGCAATAAAGTATAAACCCGTGGCTCTGTTCGAAAAGTGACTAAGTAGGCAGGGCAACCATGTGTCTACGACATACATTTGGGACACCATAACTCAGCACTGCCTAGTGAATTTCAGTGGCTTTCAGTCTCAAAACATCCAGGCTATGGATGATTTGAAGTGGTATGGGGGTTATGCTTCCTGCCTGAAGTTGTCGACGCGATTCGTGCGTGCACTTTCACGGAGCATGCCCGCCTGGACATGAAATGTGTTCGCCTAAAGTGGGCCAAAGCTGTTCTTCGCGGCCAACGGCCGCTTTTTAACTCTCTTTCAATCGATACCGAGACACGGTCGAAGAGATCCGTGAACAACGCGTATTAATTTGCCAGTGATGAATGAGACCGATACGTGCAAAATAAAGATGATGGATCGCTTGCGCCGATGTGCGCCCAAAGCACAAGAAAGGGCGCTTTAAATCAATCAATCAATCAATCAATCAATCAATCAATCAATCAATCAATCAATCAAATTTTACTTTTCTTTCATTTGAAAGAGGAGAAAGCGGAATTAAAAGCCGCGATTACGGCTTGACAGAGGTCCCTGCCGCCTTGGATCTTGGCATGGCACAGCATGAATGTGGATGCATGGTGTATACATTGCGCATAGCGTAAATATACAAATCAAATGTCGATAACGAGATGACAGACCATCAGTTGGCTATTTATATTTCCAAACGTTTTGGCACTTTTAACTTCGTAAGCGCGAGGTCTAGAAATAAGCAAAAAAAGGAAATGTTAAAAACGCATGGCTATACATTGTGCGGGCCACACCCACGCCACGGTTATTAAGCTTGCCGCACTGGGATACTATGAATTAATTGTGCTAACGGGAATTGTCTTATATTCACCTGATTATACGGGTGCTTTCACAGTTTTCCTGCATTTAAGTGCGGCCACCGTGACCGGTAATCGAACCCGAGTCCTCGGTCACAACAGCAGAGCACTTCAGCAGTGAATCTACCATAGTTGATCGTGCAAGGAAGCGTCACACTGCGTTATGTCATGCCGCGTAAGCACATTTGCTATGCGTGAGCATCCAATCAAGAGCCAAGGAGTAGCCGCTGCCGCATTCGTACGCTGATAAAAGCTAATTTATCATGTCAGCAAAGCAAATATCGCACAAAAAAACAGCATTAAGCTACTTTTAATAGTTGGACGTCACCCTCAACAGCGATAGGAGTGCCGTTTGCGAAGCGGAAAAAGGTGACCCCTTATCGACACTCCTCATCGCTTTCGGTACAGGCAATGTAAAAATCTAGCAAAGAGCCCTGAAGGTGACCGTGGGTTCTTGCTCGAAACTTGGCATGTAGAACCATTTCCGGTTTTGATTGCAATATAGGATCTCCGAACCGTTACTTTAGTCAGCGGGCTTCCAAGGGAAAAAAAAACAGAAAGAAAATATAACCAGGGCAGAAGAGCCATACGCCTTTGGATCTATTTTGGCATTCTCTACGCTTATACCCATATCCTGCTCATGTTAAGTGTTCACAAATAAACGATAACGCGGCAATCTCGTAAGCCATGTCTGTCTACGCGGGCCAAGTTTGTTGTCGCGTTCCGTAGTGTAATGCGCTTGTTTTGTTATCTCGTTACCTCTTTTATTCACGGGAATACTGAGCGATATGTGAATGCTTCAGACTTCAATATAAACCAAAACGCATTCTATTCGCATTCAAAACGAAACGGTGGGCTTCGAATACTTCCTTCCCGTAATATACTATCGTAGCGAGCCTATGATTTACACTCAAGAACATGTGGCAATTTTGCTATTACCCTTGGCACTCTCTTACGTCACCTACAGGTTAGAGAGAGAGGGAGACGAAAGGGAAAGACGGGGAAGTTCACGAGACGCTATTATCTGGTTTGCTATCCTGCATATGGTGGGTAAATATGTATAGGAAGGAGGATAGGGACAGACATAACACAAAAAAGGGAGAGAAAAATAAAAACACTGCACAGACGTACGCGTGAGATCAATCATTTCTTCTATGAAGTTCTTTGCTGTAGTAGGGCGAGAATTTACTCGCAGAAAATGGAAACAGGCAGCGAGACGGAAAAAGTGTAATCATTTTTATGCAGTATGTGAATACAAGCACATATTTTGAAGTGAACGTTACTTCTGATCACGAGAACCAATCTTTGATGTGCGCTTCTTGGTTTGACATGTGTGAAGGGCTGTTGAACGTTAGCGCCCCTGCGAGATTGGCGTTTCTCTATGTATCCTCAATTGTTTCATGCAGCGCTATCCTTTAAGCCGTTTTACAGCGAAAGCTGTTATGAGATCATTTCACCGGCCGTTTTTGGCGCCGTAGTTGTCCGCCGCCGCCGCCGCCGCCGCCGGTGTCCGTAACCAGTATCGCTCGAAATAAGAAAAAAAAACGAAATAAGAAAAAAATCCAGGATGGAACGAGGTTCGAACCTGGGCCCCCTGCGTGGGAGCCCAGTATTCAACCTCTGAGCCATTCTGGTGCTTGGAACTGCTATGCAAAAAGGTCCTATACAGACTTCATGTCGGGAAGGAATCACATTAGCATATGCAATATAGCGTGGTAGAGAGTAAAATAAGCGCCAAGCGTCGCGCAACGCGCTGCACAACGCGAATTCTGTAACCAGGCGTCACACAATGCTAATTGCGCAATGAGTAGGTTGTTGAATGCTTCCAACCCATTACAAAGGACTCTGCCATAATTCTTCATCGTCGTCAGGCACAGCATCAACAAAGTGCGCATAATGCCTTACATGCGTTTAGCAGGTACCACGGCTTCGTAGAATGACGAAAAATGGCCCAGTGCCTGCTGCCCTACTTCTCAAACATTACAATGATTTGTAGCGTAGTGGGATCCTCGCAAGTGCACTTGTAGTGGTTGCCAAGGAAGCCCATAAGCGCATGATCCATTTCCTCGGGGTCTCAGATAAATTACAGTGATTTAGAGCGTAGTGGGTTTCTCGCAAGTGCACTTGTATTGGTTGCCAATGAAGCCCATCAGGGCATGATCCATTTCCTCGTGGTCTCAGTAAAATTACAATGATTTAGAGCGTAGTGGGTTCCTCGCAAGTGCATTTGTATTGGTTGCCAAAGAATCCCATAAGCGCATGATCCATTTACTTGGGGTCTCAGTAAAGTTCTTCACCTCACGCCGTCTCTCTCCCACGGCAACGTATGTTATACAGCATGACGGGAGAGGGAAATAGCAACCGGGCGTCACCCAATGCAAATTACTTAACTGGTGGGCCGTTTAAAGCTTCCAACCCATTACAAAGGGCTGAGCCATAATTCTTCATCATCATCAGTAGTCGCGTCAACAAAGTGCACATAATTCCTTACAGACGTGCGGCTGGTGCCTCGCTTCTCCGCAGAATGACGAATAATGGCTTAGTAGGTGCTTCCCAACTTCACAAAAATTGTGATTTATGGCGTAGTGGGTATCTTTCTAGTGTACTTGTATTGTAGCCACAAGAGAGCTGACAACGGGCTCTAGAAAAGCCGCTCCTCCAGCTTTCGCTGTGACTGTGCTGCGGTTTCAGCGCAGGCCTGGCGTTTTTTTTTTTTCATTAATACTTCAGGGGAAAAAATCTTTCTGAGCAATCAATCTTGGAACGGCGGAAAGATCGAGCTTCAAGCCAGAAAGCAACGAAGGCGCTGTTGAAGTTCCTGCGAGTGACCCGCCTCGTTGCACGATTGTGACACTCCCATGTGTGAGTGCTTCCCTCCCTCCCTATCCCATTCCTTTCTTCCTTACTTTTCTGTCTCCCCTTACCCCTTCCCCAGTGCAGGGTCGCAAACCGGATATTTGTTTTCCGGTCAACCTCCGTGCCTTTCTGCAAGACATTTCTTTCCCTCTCTCTCTCTCTGTCTCTTTCAGGAAAAAGTATTACAGGCGGGTCCTATACAGCTAAGTGGGAGCAGATGAATCGGGGAAATGTAGGAAGCACTAGACCACTACATTTCATAAGGCTTGCCGCATTTAATAGCAACCTTTATAATATGGTAACTGGTAAGCGCTTAAAGCAGCCAAAACGCTTGCTGAAAGCAGGAGCGTCTGCAGTAGCAACTTGAATTGACGAAGCCGCAATGAGGCATGGAAAGAAAAATGACAGCAGAGTGGGTCAGGGAATAAACAGATGTTAAGGACATCTCAGTCGAAATCAAGAAGAAATTGGCATGGACCGGGCATGTAGCGCGTAGGCAAGGTAACCGCTGTTCACTAAGCGTAACAGAGTGGATTCTAAGAGAAGGCAAACGAGCGAGGGCGAAACGGAAAGTTAGGCGGGCAAATGAGATTAAGAAGTTTGAGGGTATAACGTAGCAGCAGCAAGCACATGACCGGGTTGATTGGCGCAACATGGGAGATGCCTTTGCCCGGCAGTGGGCGCAGTCAGGCTGATGATGATGATAATGAACTAGCCAGCGAATGTTTTATTTGAGCTGCCGCGCTTTCGGAAATTAGAATGTTTACGCAGAACTATATAACGTTACAATTCTGAGCCTGACGGATAAAGGTTGACCTCACAATTCTGCAGAATTCACGTAATAATACACGCGAGAAGTGGGCGTCATATCCTGCGATCGTGCGTTCGGCTCCAAACGGCTCGACTGATGCAACGCGCGGCATGTGGGACTTCACTATACCAGGCTGCCAAACCAGCGAAAGAGTATCTATGATCCGCATCACGTGTCACTCATAAACTTTAAGCAGGAAACCAAACGGCACGTTCATGCCCAACGTGCTTTTTGTCCGTTTTGTACCGTTTGTAGCTTGCTTTCTTAACTACCTAAGCACATACGAATTTATCCAAGCTAGGTGCACCTCTCTGGAATCCAGTATTAAATTTAGTCGCACTTCTACAAAACAATTTAAAACCCTGCAGCAAATTGACACCCGCCTCCAAGATATATTGATTTGTACGCTTTGCTGATTGAGGTTAAAGAATTGCGAGGTTTATTCTCGTTATTAGAGTGACGCATTTGCTTTTTGTGGGATTTATTCATATTATATATATTTATCATTAATTTCGGTTGCTCGCAAGTTACGTGCCGTTTTGAAACAGATGATTTGTGCTCTGAGCCAAAATTCTGCATTCTACTGCCCCTCGTTAAAGTTCCTCCAGGGCTTGTCTAAAAAAATAACAGTTGTGCATTTATCATGTATTTGAACAAGAGGCATTGTAGTTACACATGGACAAAATACCCAAATCGCTAGCACTGTGATATATGTTGTGTATGTCATGTATTACTCCTTTATTGCGCGAACGAATATCTACACACAATTCTGGAGCGCATATGTGTTGTTACACTGCACATAACGACGCAAAGACTTATGATCGTTACCAGGCCAAACACAATCGTTATTATAAGAATCGAGTTGTGCTGCTCGTCGGTGAGCAGCTTTCATCCCAAAACAACCACGCGAAGCCTCTTCAAACTTTATCATTATTTGTTATGAAACCGTACGAAGTAGTACCACAATGCGCTACAATGAGTGCGCGTACCAGCCCAAACATAGACACACGATGATGAGGACACAGGAAAAGAGTGATCATAGGAGACTCTAGCATTTAGAAGAGTGGAAATAGTTGTGTCAATAAACCGCCTCTATTGCTACAGAACTCTATGAGCTTACCTTTTTGGGTGTGATATGATAAAGAGATGTTCTCGCTGTTCAAGTGCTTTGCGCGTGCCTTGTCGCTGTATCCCCTCGTTTAATAAGAACTGTTGAGGCTTAACGCCCAAAAACAACGATATGATTATGAGGGACGCCGTAGTGGAGAGCTCCGGAATTTTTGACCACCTGAGGGTCTTTAACGTGCACCTAAATCTAAGTATGCGGGCCTCAAGCATTTTGGCCTCCATCGAAAATGCTGCCGCACGGGGCAAGATTCCATCGCACTACCTTCGGGTCAGCAGTCCAGCACCATGGCCACTAGACCACCGTGGCGGGCTATCCACTCGTTTTATTGCTGATGTTACGCGTTGAAATATGTTTTTGTTTTTGGATAACCACGCTGGCTTTGTAACGGCATACTTTCATTCCATGTTTATAAGATCGTTTCTTCCTAAACAAACATGTATTAGAATCGTTTGTCATGTGTTCTTGCTAACTCTGCCTTATAGTAGCGCTTTTTCCAACATAAAACACGCGTCATGAAGCCTCGATACCTTTTTTTTTAGGGTGGGGAGGGGGGGGGGCGATACGCATTAACCGCAGTGCACCCGCATTGTGCAATTATCGTTCGATAAGATAAATTTCTTACTTTCACAGTGAACAGCGTCCAGGATGATTCGTCCAGGTTGCAATTTGTTATATCAAGCGGATAACGTTCTCTGCAGTAGGGAATTAGGAGTTAGCCACGTTAGAGCCAAAGGCCGAAGCACACGTGCGTGATTTCCGGCACGTACAAGCTAGCATTTACGTGCCTCGGCAGGAGTAACGGAACAACTCAAGCGCGTCGAAACGCGGTTGCAGCTATGGTATCTGTTACAATAAAGTACGGGCGCTGGGACCGTCACCGTGAGCCTGCAGGTATTGTAATAAATAAGATCGAGCTTGAGAACCCGGGACACAAGCATCTTAGGGACCCACGCAAAATGTTGCGGCAACCGAGCGCATGCGCACAAACCAGGCCGTTCTTGCGCTAACATAAAAGTTGTAACATATGGGACCAATGTCGAGAAAAGGTAAGGACCGCGCGGCGCGCAGTGGCATGCGTAAAGCTATAGACGTAGCATTGAACGATCAGTGGACAGCAAGATGGGCAGCTGATATTCTAGCTGATATTAAGCGAATAAAATGGACCAGCGCCGACCAAAGTAATGCGTGTGACGGAGAACCAGAGCTCGGTTAAAGCAACGCGTTGGTTATCAAGAGTATGAAAAACAAGCCGAGGACGGCAGTGAGCAAGATAGTGCGGCAAAAGTGGGATGTTCGCTAGATAAAATAGAATCATCTGCCGCAAGATAAGCTAAATTAGAGGTCATTTCGAATGACGCACTATGACGATTGAAGAAAACGCGGACCGAGCAGCATCTGGATGCTCTGCTGTTTCGCGTTTCTTTTCAGGTTGTAGCTTGGATAATAATAAAAAGCCAACAGAGTCATCCATGATACAATGAGGAACCACTCTAGCATATTTTTCTTGCTATCAAGGTCAGAGCCCGATGAAAACAGTGCGCCGCGCTGTTCGCGTTTCTTTCACTTCCCATGTACGTCCTGCGTTGGAGATGAAAATGGGCCAGAAATGTTCATGATGATGAATCATGGTTTCCTAAAAATCACAGTTTCGCTTAAAGGGACATTAAAGAGAAACAATGAATCGGTCTAGATCGATAAATTGTGCTCTGAGAACTCTAATGTCGTTAATTTCGCCATCATAGGTATATTAATAGAGGAGAAAATCAAGTTCAAAGTTCAATTTTTTAATTTCGCGTCGAAATCGCCTCGCGTGACGTCACGCATTTCAATGTGTATGTGTCGCGTTTTGGCGCCATTCGCTCAACAAAATTACCCCAAACTTGCTTTGTTAAGTCTATGGCCCCCTCAGGGGACAATGTACTTCATTTTTACCGATTAGGAACTACGTAGTCCCTAGTAGGCGCCGTCAAAGCGTGTGACGTCACGGCGAATGGTGCGGAAAGTTCAAGGTGGCGTCGCCACCCACATTTTGCTTTTGCGCGTTTTCTCGCTTACTAAGCGTCTTCTCGCAGCAATCGTGGTGTTTTTGGTATCGTGAAAGAGTACATTACTAATATGAGAAAAATCGTTTTGCTCTTTAGTGTCCCTTTAAGGGCGAAGCAATCAATGCAATAGGAACAAATTGCAATGTTAGACGAAGAAAGGAAAGCAGCTGAATCTTCGATGAGCTGAAACTTTATATGCCCACACTACAGTCAATCTTCGGTTACTCCAGAGAAAGACAATATAAATAGTCGTATCTGACTGATGGTGCGGTTATTCGCGCGCCTATTTAGAACGAAAGAGAGGAATAAATAGACACACCTGTACTCCGTTATTCCTGTGCTTCGTTCTAAAGAGGTTCCAAACAGCCGAAGCATGAATTCCTACCAATTAGCCCGAAATAGTGCCCTTCTGCGTGTCCGACTCAGATCTTCAATACACTCCAGCGAATCGGCATAAATGCTTCAAATGTACTATCTCTTTATTTTTTCCATACACAACTACGACTATTCACAATTAAGTCGTAGGCCATGCAAGCGCTACTGCGCTTCTTGCGTTCGACCGGCCTTTCTGAACGACCATAACCAGAACGCTCTTACCGTGTGTGTTGTTTTTTATCATGTGTGTGTATGTGCGTTTTTTTCCTCCTCTTTATTTCCCTCTCATTCTCTACACCCTCTTTCTTGCCCCTTTTTCCCCACCCCAGTGCTGGGTAGCAAACCAGGTGCTAATATCTGGTTAATCTCCCGGCCTTACTTTTTTTTCCCTCTCCCTCTCTCTCTGTCACACAATTAGGTCTTTTCTCTCAGAGTTTATATCCGTTCTTAACTTGAAATTTTCATTTTCAGTGATTGCCCACCACGTGCGGTATTTCTTGGAAAAGTACACTGCTGCGATTTTCTTTAATTCCGTCGGAATCATGACTCAACGCAATGGCTCCTCTTTCTCTTTTGTCAACCTAGCTAAAACCGGTGAACAGCCTGGGCATCTGCCGCCCTTTCTCTCTCTCTCTCACTTCTTTATACTTTGTCCCTCCCTTGCTGAACAACACCAAACCACTATTTCGTAGGGCAGTCACTCTCTCTATCTGAATACCATTATTAAACGTAGCGCAAAACAACACGGACGAATTGAAGTGGCAACATACACAGCGCAGGCAAGACGTCCTATCTGAATGGCCCTCTCCTACTATTTTCCTCCTTTCCCTCGTTTCCGTACTCGCCTTCATTTTACCTGGTCCGTTTTTGCCTTTGGGGGAGGGTTCGCAAGGTGTATACACACACGCCAGTGGCGTAGGCAGAAATTTTTTTTCGTGGGAGGGGGGGCACCTCCGTGATCCGACAGTGGGTCCGGGCAGATTTGTCCTCTGTCATTTTGTCCTCTGTATCCAATGGGGAAAAATTTTTCGGGGGGGGGGGGGGGGGGCACGGGCCCGGTGTACGCCCCTGACACGCGCCACTAAAGTAAGCAGCTGCTGTCTTAAGGAAGACAAGTGCACTTGTTGAAACGTTGGACGCAGCGGTATTTCCCGTTCAATTATTGTTTTACCGCTCCAAGCCTCCATCTCCCCCTTCAATCTTTACCTAAAACCACCGTAAAGCTTTACCCGCTGTCTACAGATGGAAGGGTGCTCAGTGGCAACCAGACTAGCCTAAACTAAATATTGCGGATAGAGCACAGGTAATCAGAAAAAGAAATGGCTCTGCCTTATGTCGTAGTGTGCGAAATTTGGCGCTCGCCGAAACATTTAGCTTAAAAGAAAGTGCACAAAATATTTATTAAACAAACGTGAACGACACTGTAGCCCTGTCACCGTGTCGTCCTGAGCTGACTAAAGACTGTCATGTGGCCCTTGAAGAATAAGAAATGAAAACAGCTTGCCTTCGCGCCAGAGTAAATCCGAGACTCAACTGTATACGCGTAGTGCCCATTGGCACACCTCAAGTGAGCGCAGTTCATCGCTTGTCAAATTATTTAACACCTCCAGTCATATTTCAATAGCTGTTCACTCATAAACAAATCCACAAAGGACGCATCGTGGCTTCGTAATTCGTTTGTTCCAGCACAGCACCGGTGGACGTTTGCTGACCGTGATTGGCGGAACGAGGTAGTCGTTGTAAGGATATAATCAACAAACGCTAACAAGCAATCTGTTGAGAAGTTTAGCATTATTTTAGTTTGACGACGTCGCAGCGTCACCGAACCGAATGTCTTGAACAAAAGCTCTCGCGGAACAGGGCCCCGTTATCTATCGTTTCAAGGCTTCTTTTTTTTTTTTAGTTTTTGCCCCCAGAGTAGCAGAGTAGATAGCAGCAGCTCTCTCAAGATCCGGTAAAGAGTGGGAAAGGCAAGCGGAAACGAACTTCCGGATGAGACGCACGTATACTCGCTTTGTTTCCTGCTTCGGCGTTCGCATCTCCTTCCGGCGTGTTCGTGGTCTGTCTCAGCGATAAACAGAAAAGAAGGAAACCAAAATGGAAAAGCCTTTCTCAACAGACTCGAGGAAAGGTACTCTCCGGGCGCGTACCCCGCCTCTTGCTTTTTAGCTGGCGCCGAGTGAACATAGTCATTTGGTGCTAGGACACTTGAAATACCCAGATATATACCCGGATGAAGGCCGGCCCACCGGTTGGAGCTTGCGGTAAATAGAGGTGGCTGCTTAGTTGTCTTTCTGTTGTGATGTGCATTTTTCTGTTTGTATTTGTTATATGTGCAGCCGCCTAGTTGTGTTTCTGCTCTGAACACTAACGCAGAAACATTCGGATATCTGCGCCATACAGTTTCCTAATATTTGCTAGAGGGAACTCTGGCGCTGCGATCGTTCAGCCACCATGGGAATGATGTGTAGTACACAGATTTGCCTCATCTTCGTGGTTGCGGCTTCGAACGCACCTGTGGCTTCGTTTATTGCTGTGTTTTGGCGTTTGTTTCGGATAAAAGAATGAATCGTTGTGAACTTCGTGACCACATTTGAATTGGTGAGCCTAAAAGGTCAAAGCGGCGAAGTGGAACCGCTGAACGTTTGCTGAACTTCGTCTTGCGACAAAGCGGCTGCAGGCGACACGGAGCCAAACGGAGCCGAAAGAACGAAGCTTAGACAAATCCGTGTACTACCCATCATTCACATGCTGGCTGAAGCGCATGCGTTGCAGCTCCCATAGACACTAGCGCCTGAGTTACCTGTAGTAAATATTGTAGGAAACTATGATCTGCGTCAGTGTTGAAAAGTAACAACTTAGCGCCCTGACTACTCGCCACCCTGAGAAGCTTTGTCACACGTCTTCGTACTCGGGAAATTTTTTCCTACCATTCTCATCTTAAGGCGGCTGCAGCGTGTGTGAATTCACACGTACCACTAGCTGCTCTGCAGAAGACCGAGAAAAGACCACATTGGGATGATAATGGGTGAAAGAGAATTTTAGAACAATGACTCACACGGAGGCAGTCGGATGTATCACGCTGAAGGTGCATCACACGAAGAATACAAGAAAAAAAATGCGCTTGAATTTACTCTGTACGCCTCCCGGTTCATGCCCCTATCCCCCCCCCCCCCCCCTGCACCTCAGAATTTAAATATTACCCTAATTTTAATTCTTTATGCAGTCCCTGGCAGGAGCTCAAGCTTACCACATTGCCGCCACATAGGCTGAGGTGACGTCAGCCACTCTTGCCCCATTGGGATCTTCAAGTAAACGTTGTCGCGGTGTCCTCGATCGTTGCCGACCCCTACAAGCTGAGTGAAATTGACCAGTTTTCCTTTCGCACCGCGAACGGGAAAAAGAAGTTATGCAATCCCAATGAAGTTCTGAATACGCAAACTCATCATCGCTCAACCAAATGAGCTGTGGCAAAACATAGTTCGTACTACGGACGTGTGGCCGTCCTACCGTTCACATAGCTGTTTCGCTAAGGTCGCAAGCATGTCTTTACTATTTTGCGATGGGCGTAATATGAGTCTATAGACATAATGCGAATAATGGGGCCATTTAGAAAACGTATAGAGATGTTGACAGCATCTACAAATGAGTGAATGACGGCTGACCCGCACAGCTCGCGTGAGTACAAGGAAAATGATTCTGTCCTGCATATGTATTTTATACGCATGCTATACAATGGGCAGCAACGATTATACAGTCCGTATACGTCGCATTTATAAGCATCGCGTTCGTGTTCGCGTGACTCAGACGAGAAGCTGCATTTCACACATAAGATCACCACAATTTCTTTAGGTTAGCTGTTCAAGTAGCCCAAACGATGGGTATCGCATATTTGTGAATGTTCTAGAACACATGCATACACGAAGCGATGAACTGTGTTACGAGTAGCTTGCATGGGTCTTTTAAAAGCTACTTTGCATTGCCACGTGGTTGTGACGGTGAATAACGCAAAAGTCAAACGGCTAAAGAAGGGAACGTGTCCGCAGCAAGGCAAACGCACATAGCACAATGGTAGCGGGAACCACGGTCGTCGGTCGTTGAGGATTTGACCTGAGATCTTTTTGTACAGCAGTAGCGGTACATTCCAGCACAGTCGCTGGTGGTCCCGTGCGTTACAAAATGTTCATCACTGTACGCTATTGCACGTAATGTTGCTAAAACAACAAAAACAACGAAAACAATTTGAGGATGTTTCAATAGATGCAGATGCCGTTTGCTTCGAGAAATGAAAATTGTGACAGTCTCAGTCAGTCAGATGAAAAAAAGAAGGCACAAGCACGCATGTAAATATAACTTTTCTATTTGCTTGACACGATAGAAAGAGTTGACTATTTTGCATATTACAACCATTTTAAATGCGAAGCATTTCTTAGCGAACCTCCCGCACTTTGAGCGTTTCTATCTACGTATCTATCTATCTATCTATCTAGCCGCCTACGTCTGGGTGCTCTCATGATCACCTCCTTAACTTGGTGTAGACCGAAATTGGTACGGCGGGGGTAAGAAGATTTGACGAATATGACTGTCGGGTCATGACATGAATAACTTGAAAATCCTGTCGCGTACGTCGTCAAACCCTTTCCTCCAGACGCGTGTGGCACATACCCGTTCGCCACTGGCCGCGGTGTACGGGTATGCGCCACAGATGATTGACAGTTTATATCGACCCAGGAACGGCAAGAACAGACATTCGCAACTTAAATGAGATAACGTTAAGAAAAAACGACATCGGCAGTGTTGACCCGACGAAAGGAAAGAATGAAAATTGGGATCCCAGCAGGAATCGAACCCAAGCATTCTGCGTGGCAATCAGGTATTCTACCACAGAGCCACGCCAGGTCTATAAACAGGTTTGGAAAAAACAGCCTGTACAGGCGCAATGTCGGTGCAACGTCAATGGTCGTTCTAGTGCTGGCTATCTAATTTTACAAGAAAGCAATAAACACTACATGATACTCCTACAATGCAGGCGTCATATTAGATTAACGTGTGTGGTTCCAGTGTTGGCTCCTTTTTATAGCAGTCTAATAAACATTACATTTCTATTCCTATGATTCAGCAAGCTATATGGAAGCATTTATCGACCCCACAGGAATACAATAACGACAGTTACGTGTGATAATCACACCATCGCACCGTAAAGTGCACTTATTCCGCCAGAGCGGCGCAGTGTCCTTTTCATTTCTTACGAGTCTTGGCAATGGCCTCATGCTGACCGAGGATGATGCCAGATTGACTTACAGCCGCTTTGTAGACTAGGCTACGTAGGCCACATACGCCCAGGTAGTCTACGAGTACAAGCGCCATCCACTGATGTTGGTCGACGTAGCACTATCCAGGCCAACCAGGCTCGACGGCCTATATCTCACTAACGCGAACGATGACTTCAGGTTCCTACAAGTCGCCGTCTCTATCGACGCAATTTGTCGACTTAATGACCGAGGCATCCAGGATTTCCAACAGCTGCACTATACCCCTCGTCACCGCGATCACGACCGGATCTAATAACGAGTCATGACCAGCTGTTGGTGCTCACTGACCATGGAGATTATGACCTTGTTCAAGAACTGTCAGGAACCTTTCCACACTTCTGGGTTTGGCAATGCCCACGTTGCCGTTGGTAGCGTTACCCAACTGTACACAACTGGTTATATAATATATATGCGGGTTTTCAACGTATATGTGTGCGTTTAAAATTTATACAAATATTTAGCCTCACTTTGTAACGTTTTGCACAGTAAAAAAATTACGCCACAGTCACATTCCCGCCGCATGCTTCGCATAACATCGACACTCACGGTACGAGGGATCTGCCGAATTTTTTAAATAAACAACTATTCTTTGGTCAATTAGACTACTTACGGACTATTCGGGCGTTTATTTTCGTATATTAAACAGCAGGTGGCTCTAGCGACCGTTGTTTCGTACGTTTACGCAAATAAAAAAAACACGCCCCTAAGTAGCATTCATTTCGATTTGACAAAGACATCTTAAATATTATTTTAACTCACACAAAGCTTGATGAACATATGATGCGCGATCCCTACGAGACCAAGTTGACGAGATAAGCATAAAGTAACTTGCATGGCGACAGGTAAATTATGGCCTAGCAAGTGTAGTCGGCTATAAACACCTAACTTCGTTTTGGTGAGGTCCCCTCCTCTAGAACCAAGCAGTACGACTGCTACAAGAGGCAGCGGTACGTCGCGTAGTTAAGAGAAAAATTAAGCGACTCTAATAAAATAAATGGCGGTCAATGTTTAGCAGCCCTTTATGGAGTTACTACACGTAATAAAGATATCCCTCTTTAGCAGGGAAAATTTAAACTGACAAGAAATTAGATCGCAGGAACACGTGCAGGCTAAACAGGCTTCCCCCTTGAACAAACTCAAAAGTGTAACCATTGTTGCCAACAGATTTCTGTACTACGCAAGGAGAAGTATAAATTATTTACTTAATTGCTTAAGCTCTTTCGCAATCACTGCACTTCGTTCGTGTTCGAGTGATTTTACATATAAAACTTTTCACGTTATAGCGAACTCACCGCGTCTGTACACCGGCCGTGTCTGTACTACGAGCATTTATTTCTTCCGAACCCTAATCTGAAAACGCAAATACAATTTGTCACGATGTGATCCTCCCCGGCGTACTTTTTTTTTCGGTTGAGCTATTTTCGTCCCTTGGGAGGCGCACACTAATAATTTAAACGGAATGGAAGCTTCACATGAACAGGCCACATACGCGCGATTGAAAAAAAAAAGATACTAAGGTCCGGTTGTGCAAGCTATTTCGCACACAGGAGACATTTGATGAAACTCTGACGTCATTAAGGTCCGCATGTTAACGAGCGAGCGATGAACAAATTAGCCTCCGGAGCAGTGTTCATTAACTGCGACCTAGATAATTTGTTACGGTGTGCTGACGGCGCTGATTAAGGTCCCACCACAATCCGTTGTAGAGGATTGTGCGATGCATGTTTGTTGGCGTTTATATTAATGGTATCAGCACGAATATTTTTTCCTAAGGTACGTTCGCATTGCTCCATTTTGATTTGTCGGCTTTTAGAAGTACTCATGAAGGCGAAACTGAGGTCGGGACTTTTCCATTACATTCAGATAACCAGTGCATCGTCAGCTACGTGGCCGCCTAGCATACAGGCATAGAAAGTCTGCAAACTCTCTTCCTTTCCCTTTCCCATGCAGCTAAAGGTTGAATAATGGTAAAAGTGTTGGCACATAGGTACGAGCACATGCATAACAATATCACATCAGATCAAATAATTTTACTGAGCGCCCTGCTAATTGGTGGGATGGGCCTGGATCCCGCCTAGGCTTCGGCCAAGGGTTGCTCGCCCTTGGCAGCTTCTCCGGCTCGCTTGACGGCCCAGAGTTGGTGCTCCAGGTCCGAGCTGAGCAACGCAGACTCCCAGCGCGCGCGGAGGCTGTCGCTGTCTAAGGCTGCGTCACGGCTATTGTTTAATATACCTGGTCATCCCCACAGTATATGCTCTAAGGTGGCTCTACAGTCGCAATGTCTGCACTTGCCTGAGGCGTACATTCCCACCGCCTCACCCGAAATTAAGCAAGACACAGTCTGTCGAATGGCGGCAGTTACAAACCCGAACCTACCCGAGTCCAGCTATCATGCACGTAATACACCCATAGACACCCATCAGTGTTCCTTCTTAGTCCTTGTCGATTTTCGCGCTAGCCAGTTTTGAAGGTAATACACCCAGATTTATACATAACAATACGGTACCGAGAAAAAAAATTAACTAAAGCTCTAAATGTAAAAAGCACAGAGAAATAAGGATATTAAACCTAATATCACTTGCCCTTTGGTTCTGCAAAAACAAGAGAATTTCAAGGGAGGCGGGAATTTGCAGCCAGCAAAGGCAAGAAGCGTGGCATTCAGCTAGGGTTACGTTAGTAGTAAACATGCATAATTTAAACAACTTGTGGGGATCGCTCTTACGAGATACAGCCATTATTGAAGGGCTTCAAAAGTGCGGAAGCTGAATAGGTAAATTGGCGGGGTGTCAATCACGCTAGTTCCCTGTTTTTTTGTGAGTGTTATGTCGTAGAATACCGCTATCAACTGTTGACAAGTATTTCAGTAAGTAATTCGCTGCTGTATGAAACGTGATTCGCTATAGCCTATGAAAATTACATCAGTTACATTGTTGAATGTGCCCAGGACATGGAACATACTATAGAAAGATTCCGATAGGTATATTCTTGATGCAGCTACGTTTTATGAGAGGTATTATAAACAGAAAAGGTCTTACAAACATGTAGCACTTGACGAAACGTAATCGCTTACTTCATAAGTCAGATCTACTTGGAGCCAATTAGCACAGCAGTAGCTCAGCATGGGTTGCTAAAATTCCCAACGAAATGCACTGTCGTTCCAGTCCATCGTGTTTCTCAATGCAAAAAAAAAGTACGATCACTGGCTATTTAGCTCGTATATCGTAATATAGGATCCATAAGGTATTTAAATGGTAAACATTAAATTACGAGGATTACTCAACTATGCGCTTTATCACCGTTTATTCGCGCCAATCGGCACAATCTAAAGCCACTGCCGCGCGTATCTGTCTATCTTTACATTATCGCAGATTTGTTCACTCAGCGAAGTAACCAATTCGAGAGTAAAGGCAAATAAGCAATCGCGAGCGCATAATATGGGACGGAGTAGTCCTTCTAGGCACAGCCGCCTCGGTGGAAACGCATGAGCTACACTTCAGCACGCTGCCGTCATCCGAAACACAATATTCGTGATAACAGCTATTTGCGAAGCGACGGCGACATATAAATGATAAGCGTAACAAAAGAGTATGTGGCAGTACAGCGTATTTTACTTGGTTTGATCGTTACAAGGAAGAGAAACTGAGACGGCCCGACATGAGGGAGCCAGGCACGTAATAGACGTGCCCGTCTGCGCGTTAGAGAAGCAGCTACGCGTCATTTGGCGGTTTGCATATATAGACAGAGGCGCGTGCTTTTTTTTTCCTCGTTTGTTGGATACGCCACTCGTGCAAGAGCTCTCCCGTTCGTTTCTCATACGGAGTTTCCTTTCTGCGTAAAGGCAGACATCATTGTTGCTCGCGACTACGCAATGGTGCCTGCACTGTGGTCGTATGCACACGACGAGCACTCGGGACTGCTAATAGTAAGCACGTCAACCACAACACGCGACCATTAGTACGACACACCAAGTGTACGAATGCAGAGACAAAGGTACGTTCCCCACAGTTCATTCGTTAGGTGCAGTAGCAGTCCTCGTCACAGTAGAAGAAGAAGAACAAAACTTTATTTAAAACGGAGAGAGGTTTCCGGGCCCGATGTTGGTAGCCCCTGTTGGTCAGTGTCCTCAGTCCGGGACACCGCAAGAGTCAGTCGCCACTCTCGCCCTTTGGACTATAGGGCCCGTTGGGCTTTCAGTCGAGAGCAGCCACGGAGAGCGGTGTCCCATGCCTCTCGCGTAGGGGTTGGTGTAAGAGAGGGGTTCTGGGTGCAGCCCTCACCACGTGAAAGACGTCTGAGGTCTCCCCACAGTGCCGGCACTTCCCATCTTCGTTAGAGTACCAGAAACGAATTATTGCGGGGCACAGCAGAGTATTGGTCTGTAGCCTACGGAGAATTCACTAACTGCTCCACTCAGACTCAAGGTCCGGGTAGCGGAAACTGTGGGCTGCAGTCTTCTTATGCGCCGCTTGGTTACAAGGCTGTAATAGAGAACACCTGGTTTAATTCGCACGTTCTTAATGCGAAATCGCAACACTCTATCCGGTTTATGTTCGTTACGTTAAATGATGGAAGCAACATCAAGCGATCGGAGGACGGCAGCATGCGTCAGGGAACAAACAGGGGTTGCAGATATCTACAGTTTACATCAAGCGAAAGAAATGGACCTGGGCTGCCCAAGAAATGCGTAGAATAGAGAGTCAGTGGACAATAAGAGCAACAGAATGGCTACCAAGACGGGACACGCTGTTGAGGAAAGCAGAGAGTTAGACGGAGTGCCGAAATAGGCATAAGCGTGCGCAGGGTTCCCCTTCAGGGGGGGCGAAGGTTCGTCGCAGCGCCCCCCCCTCCCTATTATGTCAATGTATGCGGCTGCCTTTGCGCCCCTCTTCTCGCCCCCCCTTCTCGCCCCCCTTGCCCCCCCCCCCTGCGCACGCCTATGGAAATAGGGTAAACGGGAGACGATTGGGAGAGGGCCTTGTCCTGCAGTGGACTAAAACAGGCTGAGAACGATCACAGCGAATAAGCTCCAGGAAATGGTACGCACAAGGACGATCACGAAATAAGCTCACAACCAAAGACGCCGCCGCCGACACCGGAATTTTTGCGTAATGAACTCTTTAACGCTATCGCGTTAAAACTCGATTGTGCAGCACACCGCGATAGCTGCTAAAACGCTACATCCAGTTTTGCTGGAAACGTTACGGCAGTTTTTTTTTGTTGGCATGTCAGTAGTTTTAGTATGTTCCTCTTCCATGAAAGACTGTGGTGCCTTTTTCCCTGGTAGATTTTTTTTATGTAATTAAGACGCCAGGAGGAGGGGAGGAGAAGGAGAGAAAGGAAAGGCAGGGATGTTAACCAGTCTAGAAGGACCGGTATGCTACCCTACACTGGGGGAAGGGATGGGGGAGATATAAAGATAGAGAGAGAGAGGGAGAGCACGCACGCACAAAAAGTCACACACATTTCACGGTCATCATAACGACGTTAGTCTATAACCGACGGTGCAGGTCTGATGCCTTCAAGAAGTTTAGCACTGCCTTCGTCGCCTTCACCCGCGATGACCTATCTAAGACGCCAGTATTATCCAACTGCATAAGGAGCTTTTATTTAAGGTCTGTGACACTTGTGAAACTTGCCATAAATTAATAAATAAATTGTACTACAACAATATTACTTTGTTCGTTCAAGAAACCGATGTTTAGTCGCCTTCTGTATCGTATGCGGCCACGGCGAAGAGCACGAATTTCAACTGCATTATAGCGCGACCGAAAATTCTGTGCGTATGCGTGAATGTTGCCCTTCAAAGGGATAAAAATAAGATGCCGTGCTTGAGTTCATAGGTGACAGTTGCAGTGTTCCAGGAACCGAACCCGGAAAGACACGAAGTCCCAAGTTCGTTTGGGACAAGCTCGCGTGCGAGCGAGAGATAACGCGACACGCTATACGACCATCTTTGCTTTTCTTCGCTGCATATTTTGAATAGGACACCTACGTTACAGTATATTTTTAGCAAAAGCGATATTTTTCAAGGCCTCCGGGGAGACATTAAAAGGCGGCGGCCTTGGAGAACACTTTCCCGCAATGCTTGCGGAACACAACAACACCGCAATGGCCGAATGGAAAGCCCCGGCCAGCACGCCATAGCAACCAATGCGCTGCGCTGGCTTTCGCAGCGGCCGAAAAAAAAGAATGATAATGCAAGCGCAAGACGAGGCCGCTTCGTAGAGAAAGCAATTCGGCCTGACAAATTTCGCTCTCGACTATCTCGAGGGAGATCCATCGCGACCAACGAATAGAGCTGTCAGATTCTCGTGCTTTCTCGATTTAGAAACGACAAAACGAAACGCTAATAACTGTATTCTTTTCAAGGAACCCTGACAATGGCACAACGTCCGCCCTGAATACAAAAATAGAATGTCTGAAGTGTTGAGGGGACATTGATGACTCGATGGCTCTTTACA
Organism: Rhipicephalus sanguineus; assembly: GCF_013339695.2. Taxonomy (NCBI): domain Eukaryota; kingdom Metazoa; phylum Arthropoda; class Arachnida; order Ixodida; family Ixodidae; genus Rhipicephalus; species Rhipicephalus sanguineus. The sequence continues at coordinate 79,498,819 of NC_051186.1, read as the reverse complement.
CACAAGGGAGAGAAAATGCACGTCTTTGCTACTCTATTACGGACGCGAGGAGCCTAGCAAGACTTGTGTTTGGGCAAGTTGGTTCATACTTGGTGCGGAACAAACTAGGACTATGGAACGGGGACACAGACAAGAGGCACACAGGACAGGCGCTTTGAGAGCCTGTCCTGCGTGCCTCTTCTCTATGTCCCCGTTCCATAGCTCTCGCCTGTTCTGCATCAAGGAGCCTCCCAATGTATGTGGTAATGCGGCTGCGAATTACGCATCCACGAGGAGATGGATCCTTTAGAGGCCATGTCTGGGTCACTAGCGTTGATGCTGGACCCCATATACCTGTTTATTGGCTTGAAACATCTTGAATGGATGATGTAGCCATCTCGGTTTAGAGAAAATATAGTGGCGGCGACGGCTGACTGCGCTTCATGCGAAATTCGCTTCTGCGAGGAGAACAACCAATCGTGTTATTAAGTAACCGCCCGTCCTTCGCCACAATGTCTTGTTCGGATCTAGCCTCTTGGAACACCATAGCGGAATACGGGGAACGCCGCAAGGAAGAAGGACGCCCTTCTGTTCACCTAAGATTGCACGATGAGTACGACGAGATAATCCTGTCCCTAATCATTTCGAATAATCGAACCACCGCTTTTCAATAAATTTCATAGGTCCCCAATTTATCAACGTGCCACAATGAACGCATGCCCGCTGGCATAGATGATGCCGATGCTTTCGTTTCCATATTTTTAGGAAAAGGCGAAATTGCTTTATCCCTACTCTGCTAGTGTGCCGACAATTCAATTAGTCTAAAAGCCTGCGTTGCTCTCCCCTAGCACTCGTTCACTACCTCCTAGTACATTTTCTTTTCATGAGCCGAAAATAAAGGCGTAAACACGCAAAATAAATGTAGTGCTCGAGGTGCTTTCATTATTGCTTACATGCCGTGGGAGTGATCTCATTGGCCAAACGCCAAAGCGAGCGAGTCAAAGTTCAGCGGTGCAAGCATAAATCGGATGACGAGAACGGCTGTAGCGCTCTACAGGGCAGAGGCGGCAGAAGTGGATAACTGTAGCGACATTACATTAGCTGCCTCTCGCATACTTCGCGTAAAAATAGAAGTAAGGGCCACGGCTGTCTGGACCATGCGACGAGCGAAGAAGAAAAATACACTCCCAACGAGCGGCGCCCCTCAGAAAGGTGAAACATGATCAAGAAGGAGTAATCTGATCACAAGCGGCACTCTTGGGATAAAAAGTGAACACGTGCTATGCCAGCAGGTAAACATTGCTTTTTGTGAGCGTGGAAAAGTTTCTGTCACGGCGTTGAATTATGGGCTATGCAGCAGGTAACGGTAGTACGATCGTTCGTTAGCCTAGAGATTGCAGAATGATAGCGGCGTCGGGCTTGGCGGGTCGAAAAGACAAAAACAGCCATGAAATTGAGAAAACTAGTCAAAATATAGACAACTTGAACCAAGGGCAGTAAAAGTAGGCAAAAGTAACCACGCGTGCACGAAAACAACTGCGATGTTTTGATTAAGTGCGGAGGACTTTAGGGGCCCGGGTTGTCGTATGCTGTCGTCGTCTCATGTATCTTGGCATAAACTGCGATGTTTTGATTAAGTGCGGAGGACTTTAGGGGCCCGGGTTGTCGTATGCTGTCGTCGTCTCATGTATCTTGGCATAACGCTGGCAACACGACCATTTGTAGCACACTGAGCGCGCGCTCGCGCCAAGAAGAAGTCCTCTTCCCCTTGTTCGTCGAGCGCCTTGATGATGATATGAAGTGCGGAGCACATTTAGGGTCCTGTGCTGTGGTATGCTGTTGTCGCTTGGCGTATAACGCAAGCAAAACCACGTATAACAATAGAAGAAAAGAGGAAGCAAGCGAGAAATATAAAGACAGAAAAAGAAAGATGAGGAATAGAAGAAAATAGGAATAAATGAAAATAAAGAGAGAAAAAAAAAGACAAAAATCTGGAAAATGGAAAAAGAAAAAGGCGAGGAAAGAAAGGGAAAACCGAAAAGAAACAAAGAAGGCTTATCAGCTCCGCACTACCTTCAGGCTTGGCACGGCTAGTGCGAAGGTGCCTTAGTTTAGAAATGACTAAATGCAAGAGCCTTTTTGCTGGAAATATGATCAAGTACAGCAAGAACCCTTCAAAATCATAATTGCTGAGAATAAAGCGTAAATCGTTCACGCTAGCAATCATTTCGTGCTGGATGAAGAAGTTTCTTCCGCTGTGGCAGAAATGACATTCTCTTCACGCCCACTCCATGTTTTCGCTTACAAGGACTGGAAGTACCAGTACCGAGTGGCGACAGTACAAACGAGCACTGCATGAGTGTGCTGAAAATCGCAGTTCCTGGGATCTAAGCATAAGACCCCGCGCTATCGCAATCACTTTCGCAATCGTTTCTCGAGTAATGACGTAGGCGCAGCGGTTAATATTTCCGGGTCGTAGTCCGTACCTAAATATAAGAAATAACAAACACACATAGTTCGCGGAATATCCGATTTCTAATGTCGATGAGCGCACAGCGGCACGGATGCGGGGCGCTTTCGATTTTCGTCTTCACCTCCGATTACACTTCTGCGATAGACAACCTGAATACGGCGTTTGTGCTCTTTACTATTTCTTTTGTATGCAGCACACGTCACACGCATATTCACAATTATATTGCGTTTACCCTTCATGCGCGTTTACATCAACTTATCGGAGCTAAATCTACAGTATGGCACATACACAATCATTAAAAAAACGGCAGGAAGCAGAAGAGAGAAGCTGGCGATGAAAAAATCCGTAAATAGGGGGTGGGTGCTCGAGCCGACGTTTCGACAAGTGAACTTGTCTTGAAGAAGACAAGTCCACTTGCCGAAACGTCGGCTCGACCACCCACCCCCTTGTTTACGGATTTTTTCATAAACAATCATTGTCATCTCCTACCTCGGCTTAATTCCATTAATCAGGCAATCAAATAGCTACGACATTATGCCAGGTTGCGTATTGCGACATTGGCAACTCTAGCCCGCTAAACATCGCAAGGTTGCGGAAAGCCTTGTACATTTGAAATACTGCTACCTTCTGTTCACTGCGCTTGCGTTTTTTTTTTCTTTGTCAGCGTGCCCAGGAGATAAGCTTTCCGGCTTGAAATTACGGGGGGAAAGCCATTTCCGTTTCCGGCGTTATTATCTTCGACTACCGCTCCTTCACCGGACTTACGCAAGAAAAAGCAATCATAAAAGCAGAAATAGACGAAGATTGGACGTTTTCCGATCCACTCGAGTTAATTACTTGGTTGTATCCTGACGTTGACGCGAGGAGGCCGTTGAAGTCACTGTTACTCATGCCTGGGTTCGATAACCACTGACCTAAATGCCCTTCACTAGTATTCTCTGCTCAACGCAGGCTTCGGTATCAAGTAATGAAGTAGGTGGTAGCAGAGTATCATAGGTAGTTACTACCCAAGGTTGTTATGCCTGAAATATTATGATTTGATATATTTGCGTAATTTTTTGTCTCTACGCACTACGCTATACAATATAGAAGCAATAATTTTACTGTTAAATCTATTGAGCTCGGTTCTCATACGGAAATTTTGTAATGCGTACAACACGAAAAAATCCAGGAGAGGCTTGCCAAACGCGACAATTGTGTACTACATTGCGCCTGCTACTACTCGTCCGAACAGCACTGAAACACCAAAGATGTGATGTCATGCGATGTCTCGCATACTAAGAAAGGATTATTGGACCTCTGTATAGGTTTATTATTACAAAAAAGGGGATGAATTTCACTTAACAGACACACTATGGGAAGTGTTCTTGTAGGATTATAGATTCTGTGCCAACTAAAACATCATATTTCGCAATACCCTGAAAGTGACCGCTTAAATGAAGAAAAATCATTACACTACTCAGCAGGTGAGATGTAGCTTTTCTTGCTTCCGTTTGTTCTAAAATAAATACACAGTGAATTTACAGGTGTGTTTATGCAATCGCAAAACCTTGAGCATCCTGTTACTCCCTTATTGGTGGAACTGGTTGGTTTGTGGGTTTATGGGTCATCTGCCACCTAGCTCAAAGATCACGTGGAGCTTGACGCCCTCTGGCAAAAAGAGTGTTCCATACTCGTCGCTTAGGCAACCAGTGGCGCTGTCAAACACTCCGATGGCTTACGCGTGTAGGAATAACCAATGAGGTGGACTGCGAAGCGCCTTCCGTCCCAGCTCAATTGGTAAAGTATCGCACGCTCAATTCAAAAGTTGTGGGATCGGATCCCACCGATGGAAAGGGTGCTATTTCGTCCACTTTAACTCGTTAGAATTCACCTCATAATTAATACACCAAAGTTAAAGTGAACAATAATTGTCAACTACGCTTCCCTTGGCCTAATTGTTTGTTGGATTCATTTGGTTACTTACGACCATTAGAACACAAGGATGTCTTCATGGTAAACCTTGCAGAAAATTCCCAAGTACGGCTTAACAAGCGCTGTTCATCATATTGTGAAACCAGCCCAGAGGCATTCATCAACGAAACACGAGTAAGTCATTTTTACAGACGTCAAACGGCGTAACAAACGCTGATAATTTCATCCTTTCCTATTTCAGAGCCACTTGCCAGACGCCCCTGCAAAAGTCTAGGCCAGAAAAAAACTTTGCAGCCTCCGGTTTCGTTATTATCTCTTTTATACACGGCATCTTGAAAGAAAAGATATCAGTTTGCTTGTTTATCTGCCTGTAGCAGATTGCCAGGCGAAATTTTCCGCTTTCTTCAGTTCCACTGGTTAACGGCAAAGCAAAGGGCGATTAGGGGGCTGGATGACGTAGGTATTAAGCTTTTTCTCTAGCTCTCCCTTCAGCCAGTCATTACTATATTCAAATGATACACCTCAAGCCATCTGTTGCTATATTGTCATATTTGGGCTCTCAATGGCAGTTGAAGGTCAGTCGTTCCGGCTAGTTACTACTGCATGGTCGTTGGCACAACAGCGCGGAAAAGCGACAAAGGCGAACGGCGACAAGCGCTTGTCGTTGTTTCCTTTGTTTGTTTGTTTTTTGACGTTTTTCCGCGCGATTACGCCAACGGGCTCTCTAAGTTCGACGTCGCTTCTTGGCGTCCGCTTACGCAAATTAACTCTCGATATATGCGAATGATGTCTTATGCTGCAGTGGGCTTACTGGGATTTTCGTCGACGGTTGAAATGATTGGCAGCCGGCGGTCATCGTGTGTGGTAACTTTGCTTGCCCACTTAGACGCGAAAACGTAGTTATTGCCTAACTAAACGGGACAAATCAAATATGTATTTTACCCCAAAAGGAGCCAATGCTTCTACAGATGTGCTCTTTCTTTGACACGTAAGGACGACGTTTGTCGATTCATGGTGTAGTTGTTTATGTCAATCATATCCATACAAAACTGCGCGATAATGTTGTGTTATATTCAGCTGAGCAATCGCGTTTTGGTTTATCACTGTGGCAGACACTCCGGTATCAATCGCAGCCATCGCGCCTTTCCCATTGACTTGCGCGGCCACGTATATTGGCTTGACACGGTCAGTGAGAAAAAAATGTTCCTGGTATTGGGGAGGAGGCTTCGCGAGAAACGTCGTCAGGAACTTTGCTTTTTGTGCTCTTTTCTAATGCTTTCGCTGAGAAATTGGTTTTGCCAAGTTTACCTCGCCACATCCAGTTGCTGTTTATATGTGTATTGATGTGTGCACAGCGGTGTGTACTTTCGTCGCAGTAGACTGTCGCTTTTTCAGTTAGCAACTGCTTGCTCCATGTATGCAGCAGTAGGTCCTATGGCATGTCTAGTCCTCCAAGCTAAATATGGCACTGGATGCATTCAGGAACTCCTAGCATGATCTGAGCGACAAAATTAGAGTGCCGAATCCGCGTCACATAATTGCCTCTGGTTCTCGAAAAAGTTGTTCCCGGGGCCAGAGTCCCAACAGCACTTAAAAATTTGAGCACCTTGCACTGGTGACGCTACGCTGGAACCAACAACGGAGCTGGATGGCGTTGCTTGTTTCTTTCTTTCTTTCTTTCTTTCTTTCTTTCTTTCTTTCTTTCTTTCTTTCTTTCTTTCTTTCTTTCTTTCTTTCTTTTTCTTTCTTTCTTTCTTTCTTTCTCTCTCTCTCTCGTTCTCTTTATTTTTCTTTTTTCTTCCTTGTCTCAGTTTCTTTTTATTTATTTACTTCTCTCGTTATATATTTCTTTCCCTCTTTGTCGCTCTTTCTATCTATTTTCTCTTTGTATCAATTTCTTTCTATCTCTATTCCTTTCTCCCTCTTTCTTTGTTTCTCTCTTTTTCTTTCTCTTTCTGTCTTGCTGTCTGTTTCTTTCTATCTCTTTCTCTCTATGCCCATTTCTTTCTCTCTTTGTACCCTTTCGTTCTCTCTATTTTACTCATTGTCTTTCTTTTTATCTCTCTCTTTCTCCCTCCCTCTCCTCTCTCTCTTTCTGTCGCTCTGTACTCGTTCTCGCACTCATCCGAGTTATAGCATCCCACACCAGACAAATCCGCGCAGCGGCAGAGCGCACGCCAGGCGGACGTGTTCGAGGAGCGAAGCAGACGATGAAAAAGAGAACGAAGAGAGCGCGTTTCGGCCGAGTCATAGCGTTGCACGCGCAAAGCCGTAATTAAGGGTACAGTTTCTGGTCGAGACGAACCGGGAGTTTGCCAAGCTTAAAGAGCTCCGCTGCTAAAAGAGGGCTATAACAAGATTTCAAGCCACTTGCCATGTGCCAACTTTGCGATCCGCTATTAGAAAATGTGGCGATATGGTTTAGCCTCCTGTCTGTCAAAGAATATCCTGCCTTTTCTTTTTGCTCGCATCTCATCCGAGGCCTTCGCAACTCTTTCCGAGTTCAACCGCATGTTCACGCATGAACTTATTGCGATCGTGTTACGGAATATTCCGATCGTACGCGTATTCTCTGAGGTCAAACCAGCCTGAAATTTCGTTGATAATGGTGGTATCACGGACCACCATTATCGCATTGGTGCTCTGAGATGTCGACTGAGGTGTATCTGTATTTGAGCTCCGACAAAAGTTGTCCTGGCTTGGTGCTTCTCCTTTTAAGTCAAGCGCATATTCCAGAATGTTAAGTCTTCTAAAATCGTTTCTTTTTTTTTCGGTCACTGCGGACTCTGCTTTGGAGAGCCTCATTTCCTGCTGTCCGTCGTCACTACTAAGTCCAGCAGTGTGCGCTGTGGTTACCGCATTAAGTTCGTGGAAACTCATTTTGAGCATGGTCACTGGGTCGCCGAACAGTCAAAGCTCACGCGGACATGTCAACTGTCCTCCATAGGCAGCATACCACGCTTACCGCAATACTTCTTTGCAGACTGGTTGGTTCATATTTGTAAACTCGGCTTGCTCTTTCCTGTCTTCCTCCATCTTCCTCGACTAACCGCCTTGACACTATCCGCACAGGCTACGGCTACGTTGAGGCACATTGTCCGAGATAAATTCGAGCTTCTGATGCCAGTAGCACAGAATGCTGCAGTAAAACTGCGCCAAATTTTAAGACACCGAGAATCATGAAGCGAATACGTTTGCCACTACTGTTTATCTGGTTATACTTCTTCACACCTGTATAAGTGCACTCGTATATTTAACGTATACTTAATAATAATAATAATAATAATAATAATAATAATAATAATAATAATAATAATAATAATAATAATAATAATAATAATAATAATAATAATAATAATAATAATAATAATATATAGGGTTTTACGTGCCAAAACCACGATATGGTTACGAGTGTTGTGGAGGGCTCCACACACACACACACAAAAAAAAACAACCATCTGGTGTTCTTTAACGTGCACTGAAATCGCACAGCACAAGGCCCCTAGCATTTCGCCTCCATCGATATGCGACCGCCGCAGTGTGTAACTTTATAGCTGGTGCAAGCATTCTGTCCTTTGGGGAAGGCTGGAGGCAGCCTGCAATGAATTGTACTATAGAGAATGTACAAGTGGAAGAGGAGCAGATTGGAAAGATGTACAAATTACATAGGCGCGTGTCAGCTGGACATCTGGAGCTCATATCGTACACTTCTGTGATGAGAGGGTAGTGCTGAACAGATTTCTTTAGAACGTTCATTGCAGCTAAGTAAACTGACAAATCAGGCAACGATACAAAAGTAAGGCGCTTCCAAAAGCTGGTCGCCATCGAAACACATTTTTTTCACGAAACATATTTATTTTCCGTGATGACATGTTGTCAGCACTATTATATACTGCTCCTTAAATTATCATCTTCCAGCGCAGAAACTCATTCGTGCTTCGCCAACTCCAGAGTGCCGCGACTGTGAGATCCAGGCAACGATAAAGACTAATGGTATTTTCTTGTACACAAAAACGCGACTACACTACCACGTGTAGCTACTAACAGGGTTATCTGTGTTGTAGCAGTCGATTTACAACGAAGTCGATCGCCGTCGTCTAGACAAGCAAAACAGTGGGAACATAGCCATCATCAAGTGCCTGAGAATCTATAAATCCTGTTTCATGTGCCCTTTCGTGATGTCCGTTGAAGTTAAATTTTTTTGCTTGTCTCCGTAGCCTACGTGATTCCATCGTTCTTTAGAAAACAAGCCAACACCGCGAACTAGAAAACAGGTAAGCGGAAAAGCACGTCAGTAATAGAAGCGTCGTCGTAATATCCTCTATATCATAGCGTAAGTTCTATTTGCTTTCTTTTCTGTTTCCACTAAAAATAAAATAAAGAAAGAAAAGGACGAAACGGAGAATTTTTACGGCAGACAACGGTATAAGTGAGAAAAGTCGTGGCTCATTCAGTGGCTGCACTCACCCCCACAATATCAAACCGCGTTTTTCTTCACAAAATTCGGCTCAGTAAATCTCGGAAGTTAAACATGAAAAAATCGAGGCAGCCGCGATATCTTTTGGAATTCACGAGTTGGAGCTCATTCAGAGAGAAAGCGGGAACTGGAAGACAGCTCTAACTGCGTATCTTACTGTTTTGTTCGTCTCCTTTTTTTTTTTTTTTGCCTGGCGTGTTTTGCTTTCGCCGCCTTTGACGGCAATATTTTTCACTTCTCACGACACTCCATTTCAGGAGGCAAGCGAAACTGACACGATAGAAAAAAAATCTGCCTCACTCTTCTTTTGTAGGCGATTTATGCGAAGCTATATGCCCTTCAATCTTGCTTCTTGAGCAACGCAGCGATATATTCTGTCAACCATGGCTGCCGACTTCTCCACTGTCCCCCGTTTTTCACATTTCGGGGGCTAGATGCGTTTTCGGACGTCAGCACGTGTCGCCAAATGCATTGTGCTTTCGGCTTCCATGTCAAACATTCTGCAGCGGGGTGAGCATCAGAATTTGAGAACGTTGTCTGGAAAGAACATGTATGCATTCACGAAAAAAAAAAAGGCAATAATTAAATGAACGTTCACTTTTCGCGCACAAGCTGTGTAGACCACAAAATAAGCATAGTAAGAAAACAAAATGAAACGCGTTTGCTAGGAGAAGGTTGCAAGCGAGATTTAAAAAGGGGCGATGTCTTTTGCGAACAGGTTGAAGAATACAAAAAAAGCCACATTCCTTCACCACTATGCTTCTCGTGAAACCTTAGCCAGGCACTATGCAAGAGCTTGGTTTGTTGTTAGAACCGGCCACGTAGCATTGCCTCGATCAAACGGCATCATATTCAGGCATCTTCTGCTGGAGATCATGTAGCGTCCGCTGAAATTGAGGCTTTGAAATCTGTTTTAACTGCCAAGCACTTATTTGGCTACAAATTGCGCCTTTTTGTTTCGATATAAATCAAGAGTTTCAGTAATCGTAAAACCGTCATTCAATAAAAACATCACTCAGAAATGACTGCATATGCGAACACTAGGATACAAAATTGTGCGAACAAAGCAAATCCAAAGTAGATATTCATGTTCTTTATTCTTTATAAAATGATTACCCCGCTTAACCCGAGGGCGCCCCAGCAGAGAGGTTACAATGTCGAATAAAAAACATCTTCGTTGGTACAGCACACTCGCTGACTTAATAAGCAATTCCATTCTCTGGTGGAAAGAACAAATAATGATTTAGCATACATGTTATTAATTGTTATTCATTATCTATCTACGACTATGCGCTCTCCCGGCCGTTTCGTCAATGGGATGTATACCAAAATTGGGATCGCATAACATGACTATATGACGAATGTACGTGACAGGCCATAACATTAAAATCATGATATGCATGTCACAGGCCCGTAGCGAGGGGGGGCGGTGCCCGGGGGGCCCGGCCCCACCCCCCAAATTTTTATGATACATGGTGTTTTACCGAAAATAAAGAGTGAAAAAAACGCCAGGCCTGCGCTGAAACCGCAGCACAGTCACAGCGAAAGCTGGAAGAGCGGCGTTTCAAGAGCCCGTTGTAAGCTCTCTTGGGGCTACAATACAAGTACACTAGCAAGGTACCCACTACGCCATAAATCAAATTTTCGTGAAGTTGGGAAGCGCCTACTAAGCCATTATTCGTCATTCTGCGGAGAAGCGAGGCACAAGCTACACGTCTGTAAGGGATTATGTGCACTTTTGTTGACGCGACGACTGATGACGATGAAGAATTACGGCTCAGCCCTTTGTAATGGGTTGGAAGCTTTAAACGGCCCACCAGTTATGTAATTTGCACTGGGTGACGCCCGGTCGCTATTTCCCTCTGCCGTCATGCTGTATAACATACGCTGACGTGGGAGAGAGACGGGGGAGGGGTGCGAAGAACTTTACTGAGACCCCGAGGAAATGGATCATGCGCTTATGGGCTTCCTTGGCAACCAATACAAGTGCACTGGCGAGGAACCCACTACGCTATAAATCATTGTAATTTTTTAGAAGTAGGGCAGCAGGCACTGTGCCATTTTTCGTCATTCTACGGAGAGCCGTGCTATCTGCTAAACGCATGTAAGGCACTATGCGCACTTTGTTGATGCTGTGCCTGATGACGACGAAGAATTATGGCAGAGACCTTCGTAATGGGTTGGAAGCAATCAACAACCTACTCGTTGCGCAATTCGCATTGTGTGACGCCTGGTTATAGAATTCGCGTTGTGCGACGCTTGGTGCTTATTTTACTCTTCTACCACGCTATATTGCATATGCTAATGTGGTTCGTTCCCGACACGAAGCCTGTATAGGACCTTTTTGCAAAGCAGTTTCAACCGCCGGCATGGCTCAGAGGTTGAATACTGGGCTCACACGCAGAGGGCGCAGGTTCGAACCTCGTTCCATCCTGGAATTTTTTCTTATTTCGTTTTTTTTCTTATTTCGAGCGATACTGGTTACGGACACCGGCGGCGGCGGCGGCGGCGGACAACTACGGCGCCAAAAACGGCCGGTGAAATGATCTCATAACAGCTTTCGCTGTAAAAGGCGTTTTTCTCAAATAGTCAAGGCTTTCAGCAAGTGCCCCCCCCCCCCCCCCCCCGAGAAAAATTCCTGGCTACGACCTGGCATGTCATGAACGGCATGATTCACATGCCACCGTCTTGGTGCTCTTGCGGCGTTTCGTTAATTTGATATATATCAAAGTTAGCATGGCGTGACAAGAGGGCCGAACATAAGTGCCAGGCCACGCTCATGGTGCAATCACGGCCGGTTCGCGATATGCAGCTCTTTGCTGGCTGCATCGCATTACTTTCGATTCCCACAGCGCGTGGGATCTGCCGGATTTTTTTTATTATTTGTAACAACGAAGCGATTTCAATAAAATGTATATATTGAAATTGAACGGCATCCCATATTAAAATAAACTCTGCGCATCAGTCTTAATACAGGATACTTCGATGAAGTTCGCTCCCGTTTTTGTTCGTCACAAATCAGTCAGCGAATTCGGAGAAGGTGGACAGACCGACAGACAAAGAACTTTATTTGAGTCCTGAGAAACGCTACTCTTTCAAAGCCATGCCGCGGGCCATTCCAGCTTGGGGACTGAAAGGCCTAGCCTCAACGCCATATCGTGGGAGGAGGTCTAGTAAACGCTTTAATCAATCACCTAACTGATACTTACATATTCTCTATTACAGAACCACACGGGCACGAGCGGCTCGCTCGGCCTCGTCCATAGTTGCCTGCTGGCTTATCATACTTGTCTTAATATTTACAAAACAATTACTATAGTTTTGATTGATGCGACTTGTGTAGTAGACAATGATAACTGCAATTGTGTCAAAGCAGCCACAACCAATAAGTGGCACAATTACGATTTCCTAGCTCACTGAACTTTTGCTAGCTGATCGCAATCTCCAATCTCCGTAAGCATGCTCCTAACCTGCGCAATTAAATAGAAGTACAAGTCACTATACTAACACCGTCATGCTTATAGGACGTTTACGCAGATGACCCAGCGCTATAATGTCGCAAGTGTTGGCGATGCGCAAACTGCGCATGCGCAACTACACACATTATTGGTATACCATCGCCTCCTCTGGCGGCGACGGTATACCAACTTGCAGCCACAAAATGTTCTGTGCCTGCTGCAGCTATATCACGGAGTATTTTTAACTTGCTACAGCGAAGAGCGTTGACATCTATTAGTGGACGTGAAACAGTAAGCGTAAACACTTCTCTTGCTTTCCACTATTTTCTTGCCCCAGTTATTTTTCCTGTACATGTGAAATGATATGTCATTATATAAACGCACAGTCGATTCATTACGATAACTGCAAAACCTGCTCGGAAATGAATATGCGGCGTTCAACCCTTGCGAGAAATATTGGAATTGCGCTTAAGATTCGCTCTTTTGCGGCTCACACGCTTCACTACCTTCAACATCGGTATCGGCGTTTTGACATGATAGGTCACAAACAAGAACGTAACCTACGTTTATTTATTTATTTACGTTCTTGTGCACTGGCGGTGCTTTTATTCGTCCACCATCTCCTTTAATTACGTGCCCGCCAATGTAAGGCTGGACCTGCTCTTCCAAATATTTTAACACGAAAGTGTTTTATGCCGGGGTCCACCATGGCTCCACTGACGCATTTCCGTCACGGATAGGACGTTGTAAAATATAAAGACTAACATATGGCAAAGAAAAAAACTATAAGAAAAAATTCCGTCACCGGGAGTCGAACTTACGGCGTCGCGATCGCCAGCGCGAAACGCCTCCGCCACAGCCCGCATATTCTCTGTTATGCTAACGGCGAGCTATTTATGTACACCATTTGCCGGTGGCTGTACTCAGAGATCGGCGGTACAGCGTGTTTTCGTTATCACTAGGGAGATGGCGCGAAGGGCTCGAAGAGCGCGCTTTAAAAATCGTCCCCCACGCGGATTAGCGCGCGCCTCGACAGGGCGTGGTCGCTCGTGCGGTCGCTTATCTCGTGATCTCGGTGGTTTGTACGTCTTGCGTTCTGCCTGCAAGTTTCCGTTGGGAGCACGAAGGTCACCTCGCTCACTGCAGCGGCCGCTTTTGCGAAAGGAGCGCGCTGCTCCCACAGAAATAAGTTACAACTGTGACAGTTCGCGCTCATCCTGTGTATGTTCGTTCCGCGCGTCCTTTCTGCTTGAGCAGCGCATTGCAAGTTTCGAGCGGCTTGCCGATCTTCACGTAACATTACAACTTGATGCTGCAGCATTCATTCCTTCGCGCTTGGGGCGAAAGAATGCACAACAAACGCTCAACTACGTCTGTGAAGACACGTTTCACTTTCGTGTTATGCCGATTCCTATGACAGAGGGATCAGCCATGTTTTTTTGTCATTGTAGGACACAATCTTCTCGATGCAGACTGATAATCTCCACTACAGATCACTTTGTTTGATCGCTAAGGTTCTTCAGTGAGCATACAACACCAGTAGCCACGAAAGCGATATGAACGTGTCAGAGCAAGTACCACGTTGCTCGATCGATGGATACACGTGTGACTGCTGCTGGCATATCACTTCTATTGAATCACCAGAGACTAAATTTCGGACTGGCGAAAAGAGTCGAACGATGTCATCGTCGAGCAGGGCACCGCTGTTTGGTACTTGACGAAAGGTTCTCGTTGCATGCCGTCGTTTGTCATAAGCTGCATACACGACATGCGGAAACAGCGCAAAATACGCGCATAGCTTGGCACTCTAGCAATAGGCATCGTTGAGCTAATTAGTTTGGGTTCATTTTGTTGTCTAGCAGAATGTGCGCAGACAAGCAGTGCACGCAGTTTGTCCCTTGCAAAAGCAATGTTGTATATTCCACACCGCTGTCATCCGGTAACGTTTATGTGGGGCGAACGGGGCGCTGCCTCAACATGCGCCTACGTGAGCACAATACCTCTTTCAAGGGTACGCCATATTCCCATTTGTCTGCCCGCTGTGCCGCTTGTGTCTGCTCCCCGGAGTTCTGTCGCAGGACCACCGTTTTTCGGCACAATGATCCCCGCATAAGGGAGATAGGCGGAGCATTCGCTGTCTGCAAAAATGGTGACGCGTGTGTTAGCACCCCGTCCACTGCGTTGCTCGATCGTGAGCTGACTTACTTGGAGAATACTTAATTGTGCAGCAAGGCTGTGGTCTCCTTGTCATGTTCATAGGGTGCGCGCGCATGCTCTGTTCTTTATTCTTCTTTTTTCTGTTTGAATAAAGCACTCAGTTGTCAGTCAGCGCTCGTGTTGTTCAGTCTTCTATGTGCTTCGTCCTTTCCGCTCTTTCAAAACGAACTCTCCTGTGTGCGTGTTGTCGTATGGTCGTCACGCGACCACCACTGTTTGCTACGAAACGTATACGAAGTGGGAGGTATGCCGCCATTATACGCAGTGATTCGTTTCGGTACGTTGTTTGTTTTGCAAAGCGGCCACAAAACGAGTTAGCGTGGCTCTAGGTAGATGTGGCCAATGGCACCGGGGGAAAAGGAAAGCAGACTTCCGGATTAAGCGCACGCGACCACGTCGTTTCCGGCTGTGCCATTTCCGCCTATTTCCGGCACTTCACAGTTCGTCGGACATAAATACAGTAAAGAGGTAAAAAGATCGCAAAAGACAACAGCTTATTCTTTGATGAGTCGATATTTGCTAATGACATAAATGTTGTCCTGCACAAATTCAGAAAATGAGAGCAAACTATCGAAACTAATGAAAGTGACTCAGCAGAATGAAGAACAGGTGCTAAACTTGAAACTCTTTATCTTGAAGAAGAGCTTGCTACATAGAGCTTGCTGCCCACGTGACTAAAAGCGGTCGAGGAGGACAAGCGTTCAGATGCGAAGCGCAGGTAGTACTTGATTAGGTACACGTTTATGTATCGTACAAAGTAAGTAAGGCAAAAAAAAAAAACCAATGCTTCACCGCTGACTTGAATTTCACATGCTTCTAACATACCACCGCAGTTTCGTCTTGTCATGTTTACTTTGCCGAGGTCACATACATCAGAGAAGCGCGTGCGGCAGAAAGTCCCCAATGCGCCAGAGGGATAACGCTAAAGTCAACTCCTTTTTTTCTTTCGAACATCAGGTGATTAAAGCAACGGCCAGTACTGCCGACGTAGGTTCTTGCACGGCTCCACGATGCACCATTCTTACGGCAACGTGAACGTACCGAGTGATGTGCTTCACCATACAAGTTTGCACGTCATATAATATGGTTGGTGCGCAGTGACGAGCCAGTTAGTTTGAAGGCGGCAAGGCAGAAAAGTCGATCAGTTCTCTACAGCACTTCGCTATCCGTCGCTTAGCTTGTCACTTTAGGTGGCGCTGGTGCTCTTATGTGAGCATTACGGTAGACATTATTCCCATTGTGATTGTAGTCGTGTTTGAGCTTCCGCAGCCATGCTTTCGTCACATCGTGCGCATCAAACGAGGGAAACCTGTTCATGCGAAGGCGCGGAGCCCAAGCAGACCATTCCAATACGTTCTCTTCAGGATCATTAGAGGACGAAGTCACGAGGGAGCACACTTCTTTTCACCCACGCAACCCATAGCAACAACACGAATTTGGGCTTAATCAATATTTATACGCAAGAGAGTACGGCGGTATTTACCTCAAGCCGATCAGTAAAGAACCGGTAACTGCCACGAAGAAGCACAATATGCTTTCGGGTTCTGCAACACTTTTCAGCGTGCAATAATCGAATGCCGTCACTATCGGAGTTCGACCTTCACGGATCGTTTATAGAGCCTCACGGGTCGTATCGAGCCTCACGGATCGTTTGCAGCAAAAAATTATTGAAGCCGTGAATAGGAACAGAGTGGCTGGAATTCGTCGTCATCTTTAAGCGCATTTTCTCCTGTTTCGTTCCGAGGGGGGGGGGGGTGAGCTGAAGAAGGAGTGGGGGTTAGGGTTGGCTGCGGTAAATAAGATGCAAGAAGTTACGTCAGCGCGAGTCGTGACTTTGAGCATGTTCTCGTAATAACCAACTCGGCCAGTATTCTCCGCTCCAATGGCATAGTAAGGTTCCTCGATGACGTAATTGGCCGAGGGAAGAGCGAGCTGTTTCTAGTTGTCTTTGAAATGTAACTGCGAATTCCCTGCCGCGTCCAGTGCTGTAATATTTATCTCATATGTTCGAGGGGCCTCGTCTACCGATTGGAGACGCCGTCTTACCACGTTCAAAAGGTGTTGCACCGCCCTATTAAAACCGAGTTGATATGTTGCGAGTTGGTCAAGACTGTTCATCAATCGCACCTAAGCAAGGTTGTGTCTTTCCTTCTAATTATTGGTTAATATACATCTTAACTTACAAAGAGTGTTCAACTGAAACTCAGGACGAGGCAGCGATCAATGGAAAGGAAAATAATAGGTGTAACCTTAAGAGACAAGAAGATAGCAGAGTGGGTTGCAGAAATGGACATGGGCAGGGCATGTAGCGCGTAGGCAAGATAACCGCTGGTCATTCAGAGTAAGTGACTGGATTCCAAGAGAGGGCAAACGCGCGAGGGGGTGACAGAAAGTTAGGTGGGCAGATGAGATTAAGACGTGTGCGGATATAACGTGGCAGCAGCAAGCACAGAGCAGGGTTGATTGGTGGAACATGGGAGAGGCCTTTGCCCTGCAGTGGGCGTAATCAGGCTGATGATGATGACGACGACGACGATGATGATGATGATGACACGTCTTGGATTTCTGAATTATGGCGGTACATGAACCATGTATCTCAGCCCGAAGGCTCAGCCGATTCAGGGCGTTCTTGAAGCATAATCATATTACTATTTATTTGCCCTGTACGCAGCAGCGATGTAAGAAAGAATTCGGAGTGCAATTCAAGCGTGCGCAGTGGGAACTCAGAAATGCAGTTACCTTCCTATTACTTCATTAGTGGGAAAGCAAGGAAGACCAGTGCCTCGGCTACGCGGGTCTCTGCACTCAAGCGTTGTTAGTCTTTACGACCACATCTGGTGTCCTATCGTTCAGCGTCACCTCAGTGGATGGATGATTTTTTCGTTGAAAATCAACAAAATTTAGCATGTATCTGCGGCAAGGAACAAAACCAAGCACTTCCATTTTCTGTAACCCGCAATCATCTGTGCCAAATGAGCTACCACGCTGGCCGCGCCGGAATGTGCTCTTCGAGCGACCGAACGTAAAGGTAAGTAAAACTGGCCGAAGGTAACGTGTGACGTGGCCTAAGCGTTTCCTCCTCAGGTTCACCGGTGGACGCCAGGGTGTAGACATGCGAAGATTATACTATAGGGCGAGTTCGCAATTCATTATGAACCAAATCAGCTCGAAAGATTGTGAGCAGTACAGCATTTCTGTTTTTCTTCCCACCTCTCTTCTTCTCGCATTTCATTTGCTATTTTGTCGTAAATCTTATCAATGACAGGTAGCAAAGCTAACGAGAGAGCTAAAGCCAACTGAGAGGGACTGTATTAAACAGATATAGCTGGGTTTAACGTCCCAGGTATTGTGTAGTGGAGGGCTCCGGATTTCGAACCTGGGGTTCTTTAACGTGCACCTAATCTAAGTACACGGCCCTCAAACATTTTCTCCTCCATCGAAACTCAACCGCCGCGGCCGGGATTGTAAGTCGGCGCCAGCTCGGGGCAATCTGTGTCTGTCTGTGCCTCCTGTATTCGTCCAAGTCGCACCCAAAACATGGATGCATAACAAGACAAAAAACAAAGTCGTCATGCATTCGTCCGTGCATTCACAAGCAACTATTGCGATTGTTATACAGCGCACGCTAGCCGTCCTTTCTGTAGCTACTTGTCAGCGAGTTTCCCCTGTCGGCAACTGATACCGACTGCGCTCTGGTGGACAGGCGGCGGAATCTGAGTTGACGCCTTGCGTCCCCGGATATACCGGCTACCGTCTTGCTATCGCCCGAACCTCTCTTCCTCGGCGGCGAGGAAGTCTGCCAGCGATGGCATTGGGTTTGTCTCCAACGGAAGACAACTCGGGCGACGACGTTTCTATCTACGCGCTCGACCACGGCGACTTTCTAGGGCCGTCATTTTCTCAAGTAAATCCCCCGGGGTCTCTCGTTTCCTCGGCACATCGCCTTTGTCTGTCTTCACGTTTCCATGTGGCCAGCGCCTCTGGGGGATCAAAAAAGATCGCTGGTGCGTGAAATGATCGCAGCCGCCTGGTGGAATCCATTAGGATCTTTTCCTACTTTTCTGAAGAATATTTTCTTCAGTATAAAGCATAGGGCTCATTGACACAGTCTTTCCGAACTGAGGACACACGAAGCAGTATATTAGCTGAAGCAATTGGCATCGTCATGTAGGCAATATTTATTTAGGGTGCATTCGTGGCAAATATTTACTCGTAACATGTTGGCTTATATAAGCCCGCTTATTACCATCGGGCATCATACAAGCAAAACGGATAAACACTGTAGTTCATCTGTTTCTGTGTATGCCGTCTTAGACTTTCTGCTCTATTTTACACAGTTTTTATGAAATAAGTAACTGTTGCGTTAGACGAGTGGTAACATGTCTATGTATATATAGTCGCACGAAAGGAGTAAGTAACCTGTAAATCATGTAAATTTAACAAATGCGTGCGCTCTTTTCACAAAACACTAATGAAATAGTTATTATCGATGCGAAGCTAAAGTTCAGCCATAAAATAAAGTTTCAGGAACGCTACGGTAGTAACACGTTTCAGGCAGAAAAGAGAAACATATTGTAGAGGCTCAAATCAGGAAACTAGAAGGATGGGTGGCCTTTGAATTCTGCGGTGAGCCAAGAAATGGACCAGCATGAATGCTGCATAAGAACAAGCGTTTTCCCAACACTGCAACAAGATGCAGCTTAACACTGACGGTGTGAAAACATCATAGGAAAACCGTTGCACCTTCCATGGCTCAATTTATTAAAATTAAGCTAATGCACGAAGAAGGCCACGAGCAATTTTTAGTTTTCTGTCGACGACTTATTGAGAAACCAAGCCTGCTATATAAACACGCGTCTTGGGGGTAGAACAGTAAAGCATTAAACATGCAGATATGTTAAAGAGAAGCGTGGGAATAGAGGCTTGTGACATACATAACTAACGCAAAAAAATACTCGTAAGACGAGGTAAAGAAGCACACAGGATACAACGCGGACTTAGGTGCCCGATACCTGTCAGTAACAATCATATGAAGTTAACAGGTAATAACAAAAAAATCTTGCCAAAGATTAGGCATATGCATGAGATGCTGCTGAAGGCACAGGTCGACAAACATTTTAAACTGCACGCAGTACGACATGCCATAAGTTTTCGCGGAACAGCTAACTTATTTTGTATTCAGCTTATCCGTTCTCTGTTCTGTACCATACATGCTGTTGTCGCAATCATAGGGCAAATAATTGCGAAAACAAAACCATGAAAGAAACTGCCCCGACATTGTATTTCGTAAACCGAAAATTGTCTTTTATTTATTAGACTTATGGTTTGCCTGCGCGTAGCCATGGGTGCACTATTGCCGCCACCGGTAACACTGCACTCCTGATAATAATACATGAATGAACTGGCAACAATGATTTAATTTAACATCTGGTCACAACATTCCGTGACACTGCTAGGGGCAACGCAAAATGCACTGGGTTTACAGCCATTTCAGATAAAATTAAAGAAAATTGACAGGGACTTTGAGGAGAATAAATCATTTGTGTTAAAAATACCTGCACTTTGGGACGGAAGCCGTGAGCTCCGTGCATATAGCACTTTTTTACACATTTTCTGCAGAATCGAGGGCTTTAAGAGCCGTACCTTTCAAAGCTGAGAATTGACAGTTCGAAATGAATACGAGCCGAGGAGGTGGCCGCCAGGCACTGCCTGACCGCCATCCCTCTGAGAAAATATTTTCACTTTAATAAAGTTGCTTCTCTCTCTCTCTCCCAATGAGAGACAAGAGCTTTTTCGCCGAGTAGACCGCAACCAACTAGGTTACGTACCTTGACATTGTCCGCGTTATTTGCCCGATGTGCCAAGGGAGATGTGGTAAAGTAATGGTTCTCTTTCCGTTGTAATTTGTCGCGTTGCTTGTGATTCGAATTTTTATTTTACTTCCTTACATGGACCTGATTGGTCAGGCAAATAATTTTCACCAGATATTTGGTGGAAATGGACAAGACCACTCGCAAACCCAAAAATTTCTCTTTCGCACTCATGTCGAGAGTAATATGCATTGATGACATGAAGTGTATATCTGCAAATTTTATTAAATATTATGCATAGCAGCTGCTGCCATGTGTACGCTACCATGCCTGACGACAGCGAAGCGTAGTGTGAGCATAGTTCACCCCGAACATCAAAATATGCATAATATTCTGAAAACTCATTTTACATAAATAAAAGCTTCGAGCAGCTACGTCTCTCACAACGACGCAAAATGTTCAAGCATCTTGCTCCGACGATCAAAGGAGAAATACATTTTCTTGTTAGACATTTAGTTGCGGGAAAGAGAACCAAAGGCTATGTGCCGTCTCGAATGGACTCGATATAATTCTTAAGCCTGAGATAGCAAGTCCAAAGTTGGTAACTATTAAGTGAAGTATTGCGTCATATTGCATTTGTGATGACAGAAAATCAGTCAGAACCACTAAAGTTTGCCCACCTGTGATGAAGCATTCCCGAAGATGCCGATGATTCTCCAAAGAGTGTTCTTGTTGTGAAGTTATCCTCAGGCCGTTTCGAAGTTGTCCCACTGAAGAGCCATCACGGTTGTCTCATTGTCGTTGTACCAAAAGCGAGTGAATCGCATTTATGTTGAACACAACGTACGAAATGTCCATTCGACGTGCGCCGTCCTAGGAGTTACATCTCAGCTTAAAAATGGTTCGGCGGGGCACTACATTATTGAATGCATATTGGGAACGGAGTTGTCAAGGTGAGAGAATATGATACACCATTTAGAAGTGGTTTACACGAGAAACTGAGACTCAAGCTTTTCGCTCGTACTGCCGGAAATCAGGATTTACAAGGGCGCGCACTGACATTCCGTTTCGTTCTGCGCGCCAAGCGCACCTCACCGGAGAGCGCGCGACGCGGGGACTCTCGAAGAGCACTACCGAGTCACGAATGAGAGCTGTCAGCGCTGCCGTCCACGCTGTGGCTCACGAACTCGAGCCCACAAAGGGATAGCGGGGCTCAAACAGGGCGCGCTCGCGCGGCGCGGATCGAAAAGGCTGACCGACTGGGCGTTGTTGCTCCCCGGCGAAATAAGCCGGCTCGCCCGGCGGTGTGCTGGGAGGAGCCGCCCGAACCGCGGCTCAGGAAAGAAAGAAAGAAAAAGGTACAGGCGGCGGGGAGAAAGTTTGCGCCTGCGCGCGAGTCGCTTCTCGTACGGGACGAAAAAGTGAGTCCAGAACGCCGCTCCTGGTAACTATGACGGGCGGACCTCCACCACGTGGAGAGACGGAGGTTGAAATCGACCGCTTCTGTTGCGCCATCTGGAGATGGTTGCAGAAAGTGAGGGTGTCTATCGCTCGCTGCTACCGACCTATAATCAGCTGCGGCCCTGGGATACGATTTGCGCTTCGCTATGATCGAAACACTTTAGGGCAGCTTACGTCGGCACCGAGGAGAGGCGTAAACTACTTAGGAGAGACATCGAAAGGAATGCGCGCTGCGAAAACGGTGCCGGAACACGCGGAGTGCAAGTATCACTTCAGGCCTAAACATCTTTTCCGATGTGGGAATAGTATAGTGCGAATTCGTTTTATTTTTCTTGATGTATGCGGTTTCATTTTGTGTCATTTAATGGAGGCGTAGTTTAAGAAGAGGTCCTCGGTACATTATGTCCCACAGGAGATCGACGCAATACGGTTACTGTAGCCTTTGATGAAATGTAATATAACAGCATTAACCACATGATATCACCACATAAAAAAACGTACATATTTTTTTTCTGGTAAGACACAGCAAGCTGGGATATCTAATTCCCAATCTATTCAGCTAGCGAGGCACCCTTCACGACAAGTTGGATCGGATGAGGGCACACTTTCAAAGACATATGTGGAGTTTATAAGCTACACCAACACTTTGAAACAGTGTTAGCGAGCTTTAGATTAGGTAACCCCGCTGTTAGATTCTATTGCCCGCTCACTTTTTCCTATTATGACCTAAACAAAAATGGCTTTGTCTTTGCAGCAATGATGCTTTAGAAGTAGTGGCACACCACTCATTGAGTTCATGAAGTACCTATTACTCCTTTCAAATTTAGTTGAAGGATCGCCGTCACGCAGAGAGTATAAATTAGGTATCGTAGTCAATAATTATAATATACATAATGTACAAGTTATAAAGTTATATATATATATATATATATATATATATATATATATATATATATATATATATATATATATATATATATATCCTTGAGGGACGCCTTCTCGAATAGCTTTGCTGTTAGGTGCAACGCTGTGTGCACATACTTTCGAAAATGGCGCCTCGAGTAAGATTTCAGAAGATTGATATATGGATTTCGAAGGTAGTGCTGCTGCAGTTTCTTATCTGAGTCACCTATACATCGAAGTATGCCGAAAGCGAATACATATGTGATTTTCGAAGGATTCGAGAATGGGCTCACCTTCTATTGCCTTCTTCACTAAGGTAATTTCTAACTGGATGAGAGACACACTTTTATTTATTTATTTATTTATTTATTTATTATTTATTTATTTATTTATTTATTTATTTATTTATCTTCAGGGTACGCAGTAAATTTCAGAGGGAAAGGGTAGTGCACAACAATAAAAAACAAGGGATACAAAGTAAATAGGTACAAAGATGAATACTGGTAACAACTTACATGATAAAAGAGCAAATGATGAACAATAATTTTATTTTTATTAGGTGGTGAAGGCAATATGCAAAATAAATCGATTGTTGAACAATTGTTGAATAAATCATTTGTTGAATAAATCAAGTGTTGAAACATAAAGGGGGTAAATAGGTAATCATTGTTTTAAGGATATTCTTATATTGAATCGAGTCAGTGATGCTTGTTAACCGCAACTTATGGTTTACAGACTGCACCGGGATGTTCAGCATTGATGTCATTTTTTCACTACATCTAATCATGTAACTTTGAATTATGCAAGCATTTCTATGCCGACTCATCGAGAAAACGATCCCCTCCTCTGTCACGCGACACGATCACCGCCATAAATAATTAAGCGAACGAAATGAATTTTCTTGGACAGGCTGGATTACAACCTAAGCCCTCAAGCTACACAGTCGCTTTCCTTAACCGCTGGGCTACGCACCCCCGCTTGCAGAATGTGAATATATCTGAACCATATGAAAGCGTTGTACCCGCTGTAGAACAATATCTACGAATGCTTCATTGAAGTTTGTGGTAGCGGAATAAAACCTTTCTTTAGGGCAACATGTAAAGCCGACAGACAGGATTGTATTCGTCAGTAAAATCTCAACCTTTGCGAGAACCTAATACCAATCTCGTAATTGTGTAGGAGCGGTATGCGCCTTTCTTTTTGAGGGGACTGTTTCGAGAAGCCGGCGAAGGCTGGAAAGAAGATCGAAGACGCCATGCCGAGGCCGTCCGCAAACCAGCGATATTGAGAAGACCGCAACCTACATGGAAACGCAACGCTTACGCATAACGTCGACAACTGTGCGTTATTTTATTGTTACGTATTTAGTCGTTTGAGATGGCCAGCTTACTTCTGGTCTTAGCGATTCGCTTTCAGCTTCAATTCCTGGTTCAGAAATGAATCTGGTTACGGTATAGTTCATTCCCTCTCCACCTCCTGCATTTCCCTGCATTTTGAAAAGCGCCACTTTCTCATTGATAACAAAACAGGTGAGAGAGAGTTGGTGAAAAAGGTGATGCTTGTCTGAAAGAACCACTTCTGCATCCTCAGCTCCTACACCGCTTAACCGCGCTAGGTCTGACCATCTTTAACCTCACACTTGGCGCGATAGAAATGTCATAAGCAACAAACAACGAAGGCTGTGATAAGAAGCTTACGAAAATTTTGAAGAAAGCGCCTTCTTTGATTTTCAGAGAATTTACTTTAAACTCTGGGAAGGCATACTTACGCCAAAGCGGCCGATCCAGCCATGACCAGTTTCGAGAGCGTGCGTCGCGTGCATAATTAATGGGAGTGTCTCGCACCTTCCGCGCCGTAACTGTAAAGTTTGCACGTGTGACCTCGCACTACTAGCGATTCGAATTCTAATACCAACTTCGAGATACAGTGCACTGGTCGCCCGAGACCTATTTTACAGAAGTAAAAAAAGTCACAGTTTCGCCGCAAGGGCGAAGCAATGAATGCGATAGCAAGGAACTAATGCTATACGAAGTGATGCTCGCCAATGGATACTCTCAGTTTGAACAGCGCTTCTGTTGCAAAGGCGGCCGAAGCAGCGAAGGAAACTAGCGTGCTTCAAGTGTCGAGCTGTGATACTTGATAGTTCGCGCTCATCTGTTTGTTCGTTTAGCGGCGTCCCTGAGCTCGAGTGACATTCGTACGCGCCGTAACATGAGCGCGGACATCACGGTGAAAGCGTGAAACATTCCTCTACCCCTCGCCACGAGAAAACCGCGCGAGCAGACAGCGGAAGGGCAAGCTTCTCCCATGCGCAAATATAAGAAGAAGCGAGCGAGCTCGCCCACGACTTTTAAATGCGCCCGTCGGGCTCCTAGCGCCATCTCGCTGGTAATGAAGAAACGCTTATTATCGCCTGCTGTCTCCGAGTCCGTCCAGCGCTAAAGGGTGTGTATATAACGCTCGCCGTTAGCTACGTGGAGGATCTGCGTTTCGTGGCGTAGTGGATAGCGCCGCTCGCTGCGGAACAAGAGGTCCCTGGTTCGATTCCGCGCGTCGGAAGCATTTTTCTGAATTGTTTTTCTTCGGGGCTTTTATATATATATATATACATACTGATACATATACGGTGCATGACGGCGGCGACGGCGACGGCAAAATCCAGCCGAGACTGTCCATATAATTGCTATCGCAATAAAAAGAAACTCGGTACTTCATTAAAGGGTATATTTTTTGGGGGGGACGCAGCTCTTAGGAGCCCGTTCCGTAAATGAGCGGCGTCTATCGTTCTCCATCGCCGTGGCCGAAAGAACGAGCGCAATAAGAGATCTCCCGGCTTGGGCGCCTCGATCCGTGCGCCGCTCTTGTGTTTCTGCCGATGTGGGCTGGATTACTTTAGAGCCTTCGTCGCCGAGACAGACATAACACGGAAATAAAAGATAAAAAAATTGCGACCGATGAAATGAAAAACGCAGGAATTAAACTAAATTAACCAAATTAAACTGAAGCGGTCTTATTGAGCGCGACTGTTCGCTGCTGATATAGTGATATTGTCTGCGCATTTTCCGCATGTGCGGTGCGCCTGTATTTTGAGTGTGGACTTTTGGAATGGAAATTTACTGCGCTAGATCATGCTACTTCTGTCGTCCATGGTGTTTTGCTGCGTGACAATTTAGTAAAAATTACGCACCAACTAGCCCAGCAGGGCAAACCACGTGCTGAGTGTCATGAACAGTGTTCGATCCGGCGGAGCCCTTCTCATATCTCGTTATCCGCCAGGGGCGAAGGTCGATTTCTAATAGCAGGAAATTGGGCGTTACACTAAGCCAAAATGGTATTTATTATTTTGCAGTCTAGGTCGACGTTTCCGAATGTGATATCATAAGTTATAAAATTTCTGAAAACTGTGAGCAAAGCACGCCTTTTTTTTTTTTGCTAGAAGCTAGTGTTCTGTTGTACTCCAGCTGTAATGACTGACATTTGGGGACATTTGTGCGTGGCGCCATCTCTTGGCGGTAGCAACGGCGTCCTGCCATAGCTAAATGGGAAATTGGCAAAAGAAACTATATCTCTTGAAAAAAGCAAGCTATCAAAAACGACTCGGTGTTCTATACAGTAGAGACCTACTGGAACGTTTTGGTAAAATTGCAGTATTGCACTACAAAGCGTGTGGCTTCCCAGGACAATTCAACGCCGCCCATTAGAAACACATGGGGCTCCAATGTAAAAGTTTAAACACTCCGGGAAGCCACGCGGTTTGTGGTGCGACACTGTAAATTTTAACACGTCTACTGTGTAGAACCAGGAGTAGTTTCTGACAACTAACTTTGTTCGTCAGATAGAATTTTTTTCGCCTATTTCCCATTCAGTTACGGCAGGCCACCGCAGTCACCGACGAGAGATGGCGGTGCGTGCATATGTCTCCAAATCCTGATTATGTGTGCGGTTGCACTTTCGGGTATCATTTCCACTGCAGAGCATGCGTAATCCTCTTTGGTTCATCCACTCGTCTGTACATGCCGACAGCTGTGACGTCGAATGAGTTTGCCTGGAGGCTGCGTAGACGTGGTGTACTTTCACATGCACCAAACCATTTGTCATTTTAATCGTAATTAGTCTGTCAGAGAGCCTTCACACGGGCTAGTGGGAACGAAGTACGCTGGAATGAACACTCACGAGATGAGACGGGCGTTATTTTGCCAGTGAGGAATGTGGCAAACGTGCGACGTTATCGCATGTTATGAAACACGTTAAACGACTGACACCAATTTTGAAGATTTTCTATGTTTGCTCTAAATAATATCGGTGGTGTTGAGAACCCTAAAAATAGTGTCATGGTGCCTCGAAACGCAATGAAGCTATTTTTAATACCGCTACGTTAAAAAAAAAACACCTTCGGTTTCGTAGGTTCGAATCTCCGGCCCCACTCGAACAGTAGATTTTTTATTATTACTTAATTTGCATCTTTCTTGATTTTTCGCGCACGGACAACGCTGATTTTTCGCTCAAAACCAACGACGCCGACACCGACACAGGAATTTGAGTGAAACGAGCTCTTTAACGCTGTTGCGCTACAAGTCGCTTCTGTGATGCCTCAGGATCGCGTCATTACACCTTTATTGTCAACTAGATATAGGTGAACTAAATAGCTGTGTATGAAAACTTTCGTTTTATGCGAAAGTACATGCCGTTGAATACGAAGCAAATATGCTCTGAATTTTCCACGTCGCTTAGAAAATGTCGGCGTTATATGTGAGCGTCGGTTTTATCGCCTCCATAACCAGGAGACGTCCGCGAGTATGTGAATTTTATTTAGAAGAATAGACTCTTGGCCGAGTGTGTAATTCATTATGAATACAAGCAGTGCGAAAAAGCGTAGGACGAGACGAAGAAACCTACAGGACAAGCGCATGCTAACAACCGAACTTTTATTGAAAAAAAAAACCTTATCTTGCGTTAAACAAGACAGAGATAAGGTACCTGGATGCGCACATCTCAGATGTTTGGTTCTCTTCGTGGTGAACATGCGTTTTTAGGGGCGAAGCTCCTTATAGCGGCACCCGTTCGTCGCCGTCGTAGTAGTGTGTAACCAGTCTTAAAAACGGAGGGGGCGTGCACACATGAAGGCTCCCTAAAGACAATGCGCTGCGACAGTACGTGATATGTATCGCCCTCGCGCTGCACAACCGACCGCTCGCGCTGCACAACCGTTCACTGACCACCCCGTATATATAGGCACGGGATTTGGACCTCCAAGGTAGTGCGTGTGTGCGATTTCTCCTGTGCGTGATTAAACAATGAAAATTCACAGCGTACATGTAAAATAAAGTGAGCCGCAAGTCGTCATAACTCTCATCGAAACTTTAGTATAAACGCGCTCGATCTCACGTCGGCGGTGATGCACTGGGCAGAATTCATGGAAGATTCACGGTTTACCGATGAACCTCCGCAGCTTCGCCCACTCATCATCATTCACTCCGTGGATATGCTGTGATTTTTTTTTTGCTTCCTATATATTTTCGTTTTTTTTTCAATAAAATTTCAGTGGTTCGTATGCGCTTGTCCTGTAGATTTCTTTGTCTTGATGCTTCCCCTCTCTATCGCCTTTGGTTGGGAGTTGCTTTTACGAAGGCACATACAACGTTAATCGGAATGAGTGACAGCGCGGCATGCGATGTTTGCGTCACCGAAGAAAACATCGAACACTTGCTGTGCCACTGCCCTCGTTTTTGCCTCGGAGAGACAAGTACTGTCCAACGCACGCGGCGACTGGATGATCGGCCAATTTCCGTGCAGGTGCTGCTACAGCACCATCCACATCTCTCGACGGCCCACAAGGCAGTGAAAGCACTATAGCATATTTCGAGAGCGACCGGCTTGTGCGAACGCCTCTCACTTGTGGTGCAATCCCGCACGCTGCAGCGAATTCACTGCATCTCTTCTCTCTCTCTTTTTTTTCTCTTCCCTCCTCTCTATTTCTCGTCTTTCTATTCCCCTTCCCCGATCCCCCAGTGTAGGGTAGCCAACCGGAAGTGTTTCTGGTTAACCTCCCTGCCTCCTCCTCCTCCCACGTTTTTTCGCGCTATTGGTATTCGTCAATAATCTTTTTTTTTTTCTGACACAAAAAGAGATGACGCACAGGATTGCTTCGTCGTGACGCAATGTCAACTGAAGAGCTACTTACTCCTCAACAAGTGGTACGCGAAGAATGAGACGCGCTTCGCCTGAGGGCAGAAGTAACGGAGGATCTGCGTCAAGTCGTCTATTCTTGCTTCTCCATTAATCACAGCCGTCGCCGACAAGCAGAAAGACGCGAGTCCTGCTACTCTCGACAGTTCATTTTTCTCGCGCTGCTCACTATCGAGAAGGGCTCGACGAAGCAAGCCAGGAGAACTCGATATGAAGAGAGGTGTTTGCAAAGGCAACGAGAGCAATCAACATTTGGTAGCTACGACGAGCCGTGTCACAGAAGATGAAGATGCGGCCACGACTGAGCGAAGGCGTGCAATGGCTTAAGTGATAAATTATACGCTCCTAGCAGTTGTAATGCAATGCAACATTCTTCCTGAGCGTTTCTCTCTAAGCAGACTAAGAAGGTATGACTCTTTATACTTTCTGTCTCTCGGGAACCTACAAGGAGTCATACTTTATTCACAAGGTAATTACACTCCAGCCAATAGGTATACACGTTTCTAAGGGGGCTCTTGAATTCATTCGATATGTCATATACAAAGCGACAGATCACACAAGTGTTTAAGATTGCATGGATGGACCCAGTGCTCATGTCCGGAAACAATCCTGCGAATTTTGCCTCATATCTACAAGTGCGCTAACACTGCATCTATAAGAGAGTACGGAAAGAATAATGTGCACAAGATTAACGTGCTGTCTTGAGTAATGAAGAAGACTACAATCGTGTATGATGAGATTTTCCCCATGGTTGGGCGCCTAGGGCAGTTGATTTGAACCTCTAAGTCACACGAGCACAACTGCGTCAATGGCCTCTCGACTGCGTGCTTCTGACTGACATCGTCAAAGCGCTCCAAGCCGCCGTGGGTTTGTCGGCAAACATTCTTCGTTGCGTTCATGACTTTCTGATAGGTCGATGTGTCCTGGTTAAGCGCGGAAGTATAATGAGCGAAGAGTGACGCATTTCCTTTAGGGCTTCACAAGGAAGTGTCCTGTCTGTCTCGCTTTTTTTAGCACTGCCATCACCAGCCTTACTGGCGTGCTGAAAAGCGGCTGGACAGCAGTTGGAACATTTAACTACGCATTTGACATCGGCATTTCGATCTCGAAATGACGACCTATACGTTTTGCCCAGATAGCGCATGGTACAACCTCCATTATCGAACGCCACTTTCCGACGCTTGGCCAACCTTTATCAACTGAAAATTCTGCCTTCATGCTTTTCCTGAGAGCGAAGTCGAAGTCAACACGCCTGAGGTTACACATTGGAGGTCATTAAATTTGTCCTGCAACCAATGTTCGGTTCCTGGACGTCACCATTGAGAGAAAGCTACTCTGGCGACGCGTGGTTTAAGGAGCTGTGGCAGCATCAGAGTGAAGTGTCAATGCACTTCTTCGCCTGCCAGGAGTACATTGGAGCAGCAGTTCTGTGTTCATGTCTGAGCTGAACTCTGCACTCATAACTTCATAATTTCTTCATCAGCTGCCGCTGGTATCACCATCACCGAGTGAATGCGAGCTACCTGAAGGCAATGCACTGAAAGGCTCTTCCTTTGTATAATGAAATATCCTCAGGAGGCTTCAAAGAAAACGGTAAGTCAAAAGCCGACTTTCTTCCATTCTGCGTTTTGGCATCTCAGGTTTTGTTGACGCAGCAATTAAGGCTGGGCGAGTCCGGCGTAGGCACGGCGCTTCTCCAGCGACTAATAGCAAGAACTCGCGCCCGTTGCCACGCGGCTTATAACAATTTTAGATATTTCGCTTTTAAATGCCCGAAACCGGGTATCTTCGACGCGCCCTGGCCCTTCGCGCACGTTAACTACTGCTTCAGCATGCGCAGGCTACCCGTGGTCAAGCAATGTTTCTTGTAATTTCTTAATGGCAAAGAAATGTTTCTTGAGCTGGACCACAGTAGAATAACTCATAGAGGCGGCACCTACAAGTGTATGCAAATCAATGGGTGTGCGTGGAAACTGAAAACTGCACGAGATGTATTTATTTCTACATACTCACTCGAAGTACGCGTTACAACGACTGCATCGTGGCCTACCTCAAGAAATATTTACAAGGTAATCTCGGGCACTGATTAAACATCTAACGTAGAAGGGATTTAATGTAGTGTCTGTAGATACAATCTCATGTTGCAATTGAAGGAAATGAAAAACAGAGCTTATGATACTGCACCTAGGCAGACACGTGTATCAAAAGAAGATCTGCAAAGATTTATGAGAACTCCAAAGATGTAATCCGCAATCACTTTAGGGCGATCCACAAGACTCCCCATTTGGTTGTGAAGACTGCGGGATGCGTTTACCCACTCTCTGCTTTCTGTGGCGTCATTGCCGACACTGAGCATTTTACTTGGCTATGTCCCCAGTCCGACATGGAAAATGAAGCGATGGTCAGCAGCTTGCAGAGGATTGG
Source organism: Rhipicephalus sanguineus (assembly GCF_013339695.2). Taxonomy (NCBI): domain Eukaryota; kingdom Metazoa; phylum Arthropoda; class Arachnida; order Ixodida; family Ixodidae; genus Rhipicephalus; species Rhipicephalus sanguineus. Next base: position 79,467,517 of record NC_051186.1, on the reverse strand, counting down.
CCTCAGGCACCGGGCATCTGAAGACATCATATTTCCCGGAGGGCCTGCGGCAATAGAGGGGCTCAACGACTCCTGAATGAGTGCCTTCTTGTGTGACACAGGGCTGCTTAACACCTGGCGATACACACTTACACGTGATTAGATGCTTGAGCGGAATACTCACCGGCTATGTATGCGAGGCTAACCCCCACCTGCTTCAACATCACCACCACCAAAATACAGGTCATGTGCGAGCGAAATAAGCATTGATTCTAACAGAGAGACACAAAGCAAAGTAGTAATTAAAAGCAAAGAAATTCACTTTAGAAAAATGAAAAGACATGACGTTCGGGATCTGACTCAGACTTTTCTTCAGAGGTGACTGCAGGGCAGCAGAAGACAATGTTTATATAGCCTTCCTTTCTTCAGGCCGTGGGGTTACACCTGCTCTCAGTCATGTCCCAAATTCCACTGAAGTAGATGCTCGGCCGCGCACGTGTAGACCGGTTGACGTTACCGGGTGTAGCTTGGATGTACCAGGATTCCACAAAAAGCCGCTTAGGGTCGTTGGCCTCGAAGTGGCTTTTTGTGGAATCGTCGCTCTACAAGCGGCTTTTTGTGGAATCATAGCACATCCAGGGGACAGCCGGTAACGTCAACTAGTGTACAGGTACACGGCCGAGCGTCTACTTCAGCGGACTTCAGTACACCATTGAAAGAGCCGTGACCCCACGGTATGAAGAAAAGGAGGCTCCATGGCTGCACCATTGCATAACACCATGGTTGCAACCATCTTTGTTTCGAATGAAACGTTTCTCCAAGTAAATGTGGAACAAAATTGTCGAGTTCAAACATTCGCGAAACCATGCTCTCTAAAAAACCGTTGTTAAGCTGCAAATGATATCAACTGAAAAAGGCACCTACCGAAGGTTCATGTGAAACATTAGGGCAGATTACTTTCGAAAAACGTGCGACATGGTGACGACAATAACTAAAAAGAATAGACGGAGGAATTATTTGCCATAGTGTGCTTTCCTGTGGACGGTAAGCCATACAGCATATGCGAGTTTGTACATGTACATGTGAACTTATTACACCTACCTGAACTTGCGCTCGACTGCTTGTGACTCATGTGCTGTTCGATTGTACTGTATTTGCACATCTCGTGTTCTACTGTACGGCATTTTGTGCATTTCTTATTATTTCTTATTCCATATTTCTTCTACAAAGCGAGGAGTAGTAGACGGGGCCACCATAAAGGCACGCACTTCTACTATTCATCATTTAAACAATGACAAAGAGAAAGGTTTCGTTCTCGAATTTGTTGCTTCTAGATTGCACCGCGCATCAAGCGTTCTTTTTTTTTTTTTCACGCAAGCATTTTGCTCTCACAAGGAAATTCTGGGAATAAGTGTGCGCTGTTCTGTTTTGGTGATACTTTTATGAAGATCATTCACTCCACGATGACTTTCTGGGGCTTTTTTTAGTCTTAGTAACTCTTTACTTGCTCGTATATGTCGAGAGAATAGGTTTTATTAAAGATTAAGAAACATTGATTTCGCAGCTTCACATTCTGGTCATTTCGGAATATCTGAGGGAGATGCTTAGGTTTGCATCTTAGGTTTGCATAGGTTTGCATAGGTTTGCTTAGGTTGCATCTTAGGTTTGCATAGGGTTATTGCTTTCTTGTTGCTAATACAATAACACTGAAAGGATATTTGGAACCGAAGCCTAGAACGAATAATTATAGATACCAGTTGAGCGCTGTAGAGCATCAGCAGTCGTTATATGCCTGAAATGGGCTTCCGCTTCAAAATCTTTTAGTTTGCTTATGAGGCCTTGGCCAAGGCACTTAAACTGCTGGTTCTTAATAAAGTTTATTCCTCCTCCTCCTTATTCTCTACCCATTGGTAATCCCTAATCACACACTTTCAGTAACCCTTTAGTTCAGCTGAGACGCTCAAGTGAAACTGGTATTATATTTTTATTGATAGCAATCTATGTTCAAGAAGAGCATAGGGGTGTAAACATAGCCCCTATAATTAATGCCGAAAAAGAACAGTTTTCGCTTTTATAATGATCGCGTGTGGGAACTCATCTTCTGTGCGGAAGCGAGAGCGGCGAATTATTTACGAACATCATTTTTCAATGGAGCTGGGTAGAGCCTTTGCTAAAAATCAGTGCTGCAAAAAGGTGATCACCCAGTAGTCATTAAATGGCGGCGCGCAGGTACTTCCGTTGTTCTGCCTCACGTGAATGGCAGCACAATTGCTGCGAAATGCCTACTCTTTATTTCGGGCCACATTCTCATCCACCTTGTTCTTTTCGGAATATTGATGCTGCACTCTGAGTACGCAGTTAGTGACTGAGGTGGCGTGCGCCAGCCTGTCAATGTAGGTGTTTACTGTTGTGCATGTTTTTTTAGGCGTGAAGCTCCTTAGGCCCGCACGCCGCCGTCACCGTTGAATCTCCCTTCTCTTAAGCATCGCTTTGGGTTGCAGTGACCGGTTATTTAAGAGGAAATGCTTAGGCCTTGAGCGGTTTGATTCTAGCGCACCAGAAATTCGAGGTTAAACGAAATAAGCTCTGTGCACCACTGCTTATAATGGTCATTTCACTTTCACCACCTTTATCGGGGATTGTGAAATGAGAACCATCATTCTAGTGCACTACGGGCGCTTTGTCGAAGGTTGTAGCAGATGGTCTCCCCACCCGGTGCCGGCGCAAAATGACAATAAAACGCCGCGCGCGGCGTTCCGTCGCAGCCGTCGAAGCTCCCCGTCGCACAACCGTTCGCAACCCTCTCCCACCAGTCTCCCTCTCCGTGCGCTTCCCGCGCCCCACACTCACTCGCTCAGTCGTTCCCACCACCGAGCGCAGCAGACGCTTTGCCCACTCATTCCCCACCCTACCGTCTTGGTGAAAGCCAGCAGCGAGATGAAGCGCATAGTCGTTTGCGTCCCGTTTCTAAGGAACTTCGCTCGTCGGTTTCATTTTATTGTGATGAGCATTTAATTCATTGGTTGTTCGCTACTCCATGCTGCAACGCCTCCTTCTGTGACACCAAAGAGGGTGATCCGCACTGTGCTTTTTACAACACTGGTGACAGCGCCGGTCAATGAATGTCGAGTGCCAATGTAGGAGATCATGGCTTCCGAAAATAGCTGAGTAGTCCAACCTGAAAGGAACAGATACGAATACCAAGGTAGGAGTCGTGTCATTCCCTCAGCTATTGCAATTATAAGTACTCTTCAGATCTAAAGGATACATAGAACATCAGCTATATTTGTAGGCTGTATAGGCTGCGTACAATATATGCAAGCGAAGGAGTGGTTTCTTTAAAATTGCGGAAACTAATGTAGCCACGAGAGATCGGGTCTACCGGACAGCCAATGACCTATTATAGAAACAAAGGCTATCTATCTATCTATCTATCTATCTATCTATCTATCTATCTATCTATCTATCTATCTATCTATCTATCTATCTATCTATCTATCTATCTATCTATCTATCTATCTATCTATCTATCTATCTATCTATCTATCTATCTATCTATCTATCTATCTATCTATCTATCTATCTATCTATCTATCTATCTATCTATCTATCTGTCTGTCTGTCTGTCTGTCTGTCTGTCTGTCTGTCTGTCTGTCTGTCTGTCTGTCTGGCTACGTCTGGGTGTCCTAATGGTCATCTCCATCACTTGTAATATTCCGAAATTGACATAGCAGGGAATCAGTGCATGGCGAACACGGTTCAGTTGTCATAACACGAATAACGCAAAATGCCTGTCGCGTACGTCATGAAACCTATTAGTCAGTCACGTATGGCACATACCCGCGCACCATAGTTCATGTCGTGCGGGTACGTGCCACAGGTGATTCACAGTCTCATCAACACAGTAACAGCGAACGCACACATCGGAGATTTCTGCAGATCTCAAGCATTGTGAGAATGGACATCACGATCACCACCGGGTATAACAGCTATAGTGTAACTTCATTCGTAGTTTTGGCTATCCGCTCTTACATTTCATAGTTAGCTATTTGATAAATAAATCAATGACAAAATACACACATAAATAAAATTTAATACATAAATAACGTTCACCACGCGACATAGCCCGTTGGTCGGAGCTCGTGCACACGAATACCTGGCACGTTGTCTGTCGACATTCGAACTCATTGATGCCATGCACATGGTCCGCCAGAACGACGCAGTGTTCTCTTCATTTCTTGCGAAGCTGGGTGAGGGCGTCATGCTGTCCGAGAATGACGTCAGATTGAATGAGAGCCGCTTTATAGACGTAGACTATATAGGTCACATATGCCCAGGTAGTCTACGATTACGATAAGCGCCAAGCACTGAAATTGGTCTACGTAACACTACCCAGGGCTATAGCCTCAGCGGCCTATATATATACGTGACCAACGCAAACAGTGACTGAAAGTTCCCGCATGTCGCCTGCTCTATCGACAGACAATATGTCGACGAAATGACCCGGCTGGCAAACAGGCCTCTAGACACTGTCTTAGACCGTGCTACCGCCTTGATTCGGTGCCACAGCCTCAACAATCACCTCATGCCCTTCCCGCCGCATGCTTCGCAGAACATCGATTCCCGCAGTACGTGGGATCTGCCGAAATGTTCGTCTTATTCTGGGGCGAAGGGCAGGGCCGGATTAAATGTGCGGAGGGCCCGGTTCAAAAAAATAAGGGGGGCCCCGCCCCCTTTCTTTCCCACTTTGTCATCTGGTCATGCTTGAGACTTGACGGTTTTTAGATTTAGCTGCAAAGAACACACGCCATATTTATTCTAAGCCTCTCCGGAGTGTGTAATATCCAGTGTTGGCGGTAACGCGTTACAAGTAATGGCGTTTACCGGTAACGCGTTACTTTTTTCAGCAACTTTAGTAACGTACTCGTTACTATTTCGGAACTGTAACGGGTAACGTACTTTCGTTACCATTTTTCGGTAACGTGAGGTCTCACGTTACTCGTTACTTTTCATTCCAGTTATCCTCGCAGTCCTACACAAAATTAGTTCATCTTCTAGGAGCCCCTTTCTCAGAGCTCGCCCCGACGTTATTCTGTCTCTATCTCTCTTCACTCGCACTTTGCTTCAGCTATTCTGTCGCTGCGGCAGACTGCTGTCGGCACGCCAAGCGTTGCCAAAGCGACCCCGCACGGCGTCCTTTTTGCGCGGGGGAAATTGCAATAGGGAGCAAATAGCCGAAACTTATTAAACGAATCTGCTATAGTTTCGGCTAACTTGCTATCGAGCTTCAGTTGTTGATTGGCTATCTAGTTTCAAGTTGTCGCTGATTATCGATGAAGTTAAGCGAAATGCAGTCCTCGTAACCGTCAAAAGCGAGCTCTCGAGATTTCCTTGGCTTATGGACATCAAGGCTAGGTGTGAGCTCCAACACAACGGAGAATGACTTCTTCGGAAATGCCTTCTCAGCATCATCGCCATCTGAAGGTGAGAGACTGTCTCAGTACCTTTGGTGCCGCATGATATTGCTTTGAGCGGACTCAAGGAAAAAATTCTGCGCGTTCACCAGCTCTTCCTGCAAGTGATTACGCGAGTACCATATAGCACATCCGTCCAGCTCCTATTTAACATAGGTGCGGACGTATTCGCTAAGAATTGAGTCAAGCTGTACGATGACAGCTTTGAAATTGAAATGCAGCTGTTGATTACATTCAGCACTTAGTGGTTACATTAGGAAGTTGTCCCTGCAATACTCTAGCACTGTTCATGAATTCAGTATTCAAAATTAGTTTTGCTTCTTGCTGTCTGCAACTGCGACTAGGTTTCGGGTTATTGAATTCCTGCGAGCGACACTAACGCTGAACACCTTCACATACACAGACGCCATATTTGCGGTAACTATACCAGTTAAATTGAAAAAAATTGTCCATGCGCAAATACTTTTTCCTAGATTTATGCCATTTAAGCATTTATTTACTGATAAACAATTTGCGCATTTATTTTGTAATTAAAAGCACGCCGCAATAATTACTGCTAATTGTTTCCGTGACGTTTTCTTTGCGGAGAATGTTGACGATGAAATTGATCACTTTTATTTTATTGTCACGCTGCGAAAAAATGGCTTCCCCATGTGCCACAGAGTCAGAAGCCGTCACATCTAACTATACAGGCAACTTTAGGCAGTACTGCCATGGTACAGCCTATTTGTGCAAATTATTCTCGTTAAAATTAAATTAGTACTTTGAGTAAAATTGTTGTGTCGGCTAGAACTTTTATGTCAAACATAAATATGAGCTTTGTAAAATTGCTATTGTACGTTCCAGCTGCGATGGTGCGCTGATTAAGATATCTGATCATAGAGTAACGGCAGAAGTAACGTCCGTTACTTTTTTTTAGGTAACGGTAACGGTAACGCGTTAACTTTTTTTATGGGTAACGTAGGGCGGTAACGCCTTCCTTTTTCTTTAGCGTAACGAGTAACGTATTTAGTTACTTTTTTTCGGTAACGCATACAACACTGGTAATATCACCTGGGCGTTTTCTTTCTTGCGGAGCACATTGAGACATTGTCATCGTAATAATTAACTATATCAGGAGACGAAGACACATCGACAGCATTAAGATTTGTCTGGTTCCTTGGATCATACTGAAAGAAGACTAAACTCTGCGAGAAGTTAAGACGAAAAGAAGGAATGCATACGACACTTAGAAGTGCAGTCCAAGCGCCGTGTGTGTTTCTTCCATTCGTCTTAACCTATAGCGTTGTTTACCCTTATATCAAGAGAGGACATCTTCCCTTGAAAATCAGGGAGCGCCTTTGTGAAAAATAGCTTCCTCTATCTGCTTCAGCTTCACTGATTCGGTAGCGCACGCTTTGGTTGCCTGCGTGCGAGCACTGCCGAAGTTGACAGGTGGGCCTTTTTCAGAAACTGTTCGCAGGTACTTACAGTAAATACGCTACCAGTCGTCTAGCTACTTTTGATTTCATACAACAACACACATTTAAGCTCTTCTAAGGCAGCATTTCGATATAGTGCTATTATGCATATTGTATATGCCTACTGATCACAACAAGTAATACAGATGGTTTAAAATTAAAATATCTTCAATACGGGAAGGGGGTGGGCCAAATCTTTAGGAAAAGGTGGCGCCTATAAAAAATGAGATCCGTGTAGAACTTTCACAAAAACGTTTTTAATAATACTCGAAAAACGACCACACATATTTTCATTTATGCACAAATCGGTCGCTTTTAAACATGCAGTAGGGTTACATTTTTGCAGGCAATATTCACTTTCATAGGGCTATAGGAGAAGGAAACATTCATTGCACACATCTTTTCTGCGTTTAAACTGCGGAATATCTTGATATTTTTACGAAATATTTCTTCTTAAACACAGTGTACAAAATGGTGAACTCTTTCGCAGAAATGCAACCTTGAAATGGGGCGTGTATACCTATTAACATGTTCTCTGTTTTCATTATTCTTTTAAGTAGAGAATGTATGTACGTTTCTACAAGCGTTTTCGTGTCTTTTGCTGAGACAGTTTGTTGATCAGCTCTTCAACATTTACTCTCCTAAGAACCTCCGTCTCTACGCTCAGCAGTGACAAATCACTGAGGCGGCTGTCGGTCATCGTTGATCAAAGCCTGTTTGTGATCAATTTCAGTTTGCTGAATGATCGTTCACCAGTTCAATTTGCGACCATTAAGCAAAAAAAAAATTCTAAGAGCCACATGGACATCAGGGAAAGAACCTTCAAGCTTTTCACGAATTAGAAGTTCAAAAGTGTTAAAAGAAGTTCGAAAGTGATGGTCAGATAGTGGATATATGTTGTAGATATTTCCTGCGCACAACCTTTACAAGTGATGGTCTCTTAAGTTTCCCTATATAACCACCAAGCAGGAATTAAGACAGAACGGCAATGCCAGAAGCGAAGAATCGAACCATTACTCCTTCGGAGTCCTGGCATAATCAGGAAGTTCCGTACCATACAAATATTTCATGGTACGTTGTTTACACTATAATGAAAGCATACTATAGCATACCTATGCGTCAGCTTCATACCGGTTATTTTCATTCAGCGCATTAAACGATATTTCAAACAGGAACCAATCTCTATGCGCCTTCGCATTGCGTGTTGGACCGTAGCTGCTAAACTCCTCGTCAGGCTGCTCTATGTGTCCATCCGCTGGATCAGCTCCTTCCCTCTACACGATGCATGGTCTTGGGCGAGTAAAAGGTTTTTACCACAGACTGCAGAACTGTGAGCTGACTTCAAGATTATGCACGTTATGCAACGAACAACCTCTAGAAGCATGTATATAGATTATTGAAATAGACAATCTGTTTCTATCAGGGGAATCCAGCAGGAGGGTAAACTTTTTCGAACAAAACAACGAAGTCGGCCATTTTTTCTGGCCCTTGGGGGGCCCCCTAAAACCGGAGGGCCTGGTTCATTTGAACCCTTTGAACCCTGGATAATCCGCCCCTGGCGAAGGGCACGCGTATAACCATAGAAGCGTAAAGGAAAATGAGAGAGTGAGACAGCAAAGGAGCAAGGATATGCGCACAAATTTCACAGGACACTATCGCAGCAAAGAATAGCTTCTATATAACATGAATGCATGCCGTATGCCTGTTTGCTGAAGCCTGACATGATGTAATCTGCTCGCGATAGGTATTGTAAATAGAGTCAGCTGGAGGTGGGGTTCTCTCGCAAGTGGGCTCAAATTAGGCCCCTCATGTTCTTTTTTCCACTGACGATGATTCTCGCAAGACACTAGCCTGACAAATCAGTAATTGTCCCCCGTCTCCAACCTCCACACTAAGAAGCAGAAATAAAATATGTGGCAGCATCAAAGCTTTTTTTTTTCTTTGATTACTCACTACTTGCCTTGGTGAAATGCACAATGATTTGAATTCCTTCAACGTTCACAAAGGGAATCTGTTGCAATTCGGTTCCTTTGCTCAACCTGACTTTTTTCTACTTGTAAAGAAGGTCGCCGGCTGCTTTGTGCAACTGTGCTGCTACGGCTTAGTATTTACTTGCTGTTTTTTTTTTTCTTAAAATAACGACATAGAAGAGTGACGAGCGCCTGCAGCATTCAACAAGATTGAAATACTGTTCTATCAAAATGATGATACGCAATACTGCTTCGTTCAGCACGTAACCGGCAGATAAAGCTGTTCGGCCAACAAAGAACCCTTTGTAAATAAAGAAACAACACAAAAAAAGAAAAGAAAGGAAGAGGTAAACGGCAAATGCTCTGACATCAGCGAACAAGCAAAGGCAATTCCTTCAGCCAGAAGAAATGGGACATTACAAAAGGAATATTGAAGCCTGCGAACACGGAGACCACATTCGACGACTTAAGACCGCTATAAATCACGACTCGCCTCTGGGGCCACTGGAGAAATAGAAACAGCACTTTGCTTCTTTGAAGGCTCACAACTGAGGAGACAGGGGCAAAAAAAAAATAAATGGACAAGAAAGCGAAGATAAGCCGCAAAAAGGCGAAAAACGAAGAAATGGGAGGCACCGCTTCTTTTCGTGATGAAAACAGCGCACACATTGCAGCTCTGTAGAAACGACCTCTTTGAGGGAAAGCAGTCGAATGAAACGGGCACAAGGGTATCGCAAAATCATAGAGAACTTCAATATCAGCTGAGACAACTTTGGGCTGTTCTGTTCTGTGCGGACTTTTTGAAAATTTGTTTGTAGGAAACCAAGAACGAAAGAAAAGGCTTGCGTTTGTTATTTATATTTTTTTTCTGTTTATGTTTGAGTTTGTACGAAAAGGAGACGTTACTGTCGCGCGGAAAGTTATTGCTGAAGGAGTCACACATGAATGAACCCATCGATTGTCACGCGGCACCGTGTATAATATATACGTTATGATGCACAGCCGCCCAAATAACTATCGTGAGGGAGCGATGGCTTTTCTGTGCTTCAGCGCCGTACGACCCTGCCAAGTTGAAAACGGGGCGAGAATAAGCGCATGCCAACAAAGCGCGCTCAGATGGGCCCGTCGTCTGCTAGGCTGTTCCCTCTTAAAGACGCCACTTCATAATGGCGCGCTTCGGATAAAAACAGGCAGCGTGAGTAGGCAAATGGTTTTACTGGTATTTCATGCCCCGAAGGTAAGGGTCGCAGTAGCAGTCGAGAAAATAAAATATAATCATACGCCACAAGCCCCCACTTATGAGATGAGCCGAATACAATGTTCGTCTGAAGGGCGCCACTATGGGCTGTCGTCCTCGAGAAAGAACTGCTTAGCAGACGATGGGCCAATCTGAGCACGCTTTGTGCGCATGCGCTTAACCTCGCCTTGTTTGCAACTTGGCTCCGTCATACGGCGCTGATGCACTGAAAAGTTGCCGCTCGCGCACTCTATTTGAAGAACTGGAGGGCCATAGTTTTCATATAAATAGTTTTCATATAAATGCGATGTTTGTGCCGTAGACAACATGTCGGCGGTATTTACAAAGGCTGCTACGTTCTCCTCTAATTGCAATATGACCCTTTTTATATCTGTAGGCATTTCTATAACCACCTAATGAGAAAACTGTCCGCCCGTCCCTCTGTCACGTAATACGTTGCCCATGCCAGTGCAGAAAATTGCATAGAGTTCACGTTTTTCGATGAGCGCTACTTGTCAAAACTCTTTCAAATCGACTGTAAAACGATGGCAAAGCTAAGTAGATGCACCGTCATGCTCCTCTGACTTGACTGCACAACAAAATTAGAGATGCGCTGGAAGCAGACCACTTGGACAGACGCACCTGGCATCGCAGCAGACGACACGTTAAGTGTTTCTCACTCAACACTGTCATTTCCATAAAGAGATAGTGCGTACTTTCAAGGGAAAAACAAGTGTGTTTGTTCTCAAGTGTTTAAAAAAGTAATTCATTATTTGGTGATGCCAAATCTGGAGCATAATTGCAGAGCAATGCATACCCTGGTGGTTGAATGCATACCCTGGAGGTTTCACCTCCATCTCACGGTCAAGCGAACTTTTTGTAATAAGTTTTACGTACAAAAGAATAAAGCAAGTTTTAATGAGAAATAATGTTATATCACGTTGTCTTACACAAGGCAAACAAGCGTCACGAATCTCAAGAACGAAAGCCATCCGAAGCAGATCCGAAGCCTGTACCTCCCATCATTCCCATGGTGGTTGAAGCGCCGCTCAAGGAGCCCGTGTAGACACTAGCGCCAGATTCCCCTCTAGGTATTATAGTAAGAAACTCTATGACAGAAACGCTCTTTCTGCGACAACTCTGAACTACCAGCTTTCGAGGAACGAGCACGCGCACTCGCCCGCGACAGACAATGCCGACGCAGGCAGCGTCAGCTGGCGAGTGTCTTAATTGAAAAAAAAAAAAAAAAAACGACTGCTCGCACTGCACAACCGTTCAGCGGCTACCCCGTATATATAGGCACTGGATCTTGACCTGCAATGTGGTGCCGCTGGGAGATTTCTCTTATGCCTAGATGGACAATAAAGATTCGCAGCGTGCACGTTAACTAAAAGCGGACTGCGGGTCTCTGTGCCTAATCTTCCTTTTTGTCTCTCATTGCCCATTAGCAGTGATTTTGCTCTGGGAAACACCGGCACACGCTGCATGCTTCGCCCCTCCACAGGCTTCACGTTAGTGGAGCTGAAATACCCTTCCTACATGCTTCGCCCCTTCCCAAATTTTTTTGTGAAGCAAGCCGCGACCGCAAGAATCTGTAGCTCATAGATGCTTCGCTTAAAAAGAAATTTATTAAGTAAGAAATAAGAAATATAAAAAATGGCGAAGCTTGTACTAAGGCGCGCAAGGCTTGAAACAGGAAAGCTGGACGATTCAGAAATCTAATCTGGTTGCTTGTTGGTTGTTGCTGTGCTATAGCTCGGTGATGCTAAGTTGTTTCTAGGTTGCTTCTAGGTTGTTGCTAGGCATTATAGCTACGTGACGCCAGGTTGTTTCTAGGTTTCTTCTACGTTGTTTTTAGGCTTTAGGTAGGTGATGCTAGGTTGTTTATAGGTTGCGTCTAGGTTGCTGCTGGGCTTAGCTAGGAGATGCTAGGTTGTTTTTAGGTAGGTTGCACGCCTATGTATATGCCCCGGTTTCCATATCTTCAACAGTGCAATTTCAGTACTCTCAGTGGCAATCATTTATCAGGTGACCCGCAGGGCGCGGGATCGAATCTCGGCCGCGGCGACCACATTTTCGATGGAGGCGGAAATGCCTGAGGCCCGTGGGCTTATATTCAGTTGGACGTAAAGAACCGCAGGCCAACTGCGTATTACATGATTACTTTGTTGGCAGGTTTCACATTTCAAACGATATAGCCCGGTCTCACACTCTCATCGGAATATCTTTTGCTTACTCTGATCTCATAAGACGTCCTCCACACGGCGAAAGGCTTTAGGAAATTCCGTTTCAATGCTACCCACCCGCGGGAATTCAATAGGATATAGCACCAACAGCGTCATTTAATCTAGCATAGAAACATTGTCTCGGATGATGGCAAGGCTATTTTCGGAGGTTTTCATTCCCCACTTAGGCGACGGAAAGCAGAAGAAATGCGCTTATATATATACGACAACGTCGCGTTCGCTGTTCCATGGGCGAGCTTCTTTACGTCACGCACCAGCGAACTCTCCTCCGCGCCCTGGCGCAGCATGGCCGCAGTCAATACCGGCGGAGAACTGCATCCGAGATTAACGCTTCTTGTCACGTCGCTCACGCTGCGGCTTAACCTTTGTTTTCAACATTTCACAGGTACTTTTTTTTTACAGGAATGGAACCGAACCTTCTAAGCATCGCATTTTTCATGGTATTAGTTTATATCTTCTGGCATCTTCCCTGCTTTGAAAAAAGAAATAATAAAACTCAGAAAACATTGCATACCAAGACGCTACATCCGTTCCAAACGCTTTCAGTTATTACATTGTGCGGAAAAAAAATTCGGCAGATCCCACGCACTGTGGGAATCGATGTAATGCGAAGCAGCCAGCAAAGATCTGCATACATCGCCTGGTTTGTCTTTGAGCCAAATGTAATCATTCATGCCATGGCATCTAGTCCACCATACATCGCATGTTTACTATGCACGCATGCATGCACAATCTACTGTACATCATGCCAAGGAAACGCATATTCTGGTATATAAGTGCATGACCTGTCGCTAACGTTGATCACGCACTCGTGTTATGCCATACCAATTTTGGTATATATCACATTAACAAAACGGCCGGAAGCGCACCATGACAGTGGCATGTAAATCATACCGTACATGACATGCATAACATGATTCGCATGTTAAGACCTCTCGTTTATGTTCGTCATACAGTGACATCGCACAATACCAGTTTTCGTGTATATCAAGCTATCGAAACGGCCGCAAATGCACCATGAGCGTGGCATGTATGTCATGACATACATGGCATGCATGTCATAGTTTTCATGTTACCACCTTTCATTTTCGTTCGTCATACAGTGGCATCGCGCAATACCAATTTTGGTGTATACCAAGCTAGCGAAACGGCCGGGAATGCACAATGAGCGCGGCATGTAAATCATGACATTCATAGCCTGCATGTCATGATTTCCATGTTACCACCTCTCATTTACGTTCATCATGCAGTCGCGCCTCGCAATACCAATTTTAGTGTGTCAAGCAAGCGAAACGGCACGAGTGCGTCATGAGCATGACATGTAAATCATATCGTGCATGTCATGATTTCATGTTACCACGTCTCATTTACCGTCGTCGTACAGTCGCTTCGCGCAATAGCAATTTTGGTGTACATCGAGCTAGCGAAGCGGCCGCGAATGCATCATGAGCGTGGCAATTAAATCATGACATACATGACATGCATGTCGTGGTTTTCATTTTACCAACTGTCATTCATGTTCTTCATACAGTCACATCGCGCAATACCAATTTTGGTGTATATCAATCTACTGAAACTGCCGCTAGCACATCATGAGCGTGGCATGTAAATCAGGGCGTACATGACTTGCATGTCATGATTTCCATGTTACCACGTCTCACTTACGTTCGTCATACAGTCGTGTCGCGTAACACCAATTTTGGTGTATATCAGGCAAGCGAAACGGACGCGAACGCACCATGAGCGTGGCATGGATATCATGACATATATGTCATGGATGTCATGGTTTTCGTGCTACCACCTGTTATGCATGTTCTTCATAAAGTCACATCGCACAAATACCAATTTTGGTGTATATCAATCTAGCGAAACGACCGCGAGTGCGCCATGAGCGTGGCATGTATATCATGTCATACATGACATGCATATCATGATTTTCATGTTACCACGTGTCAGTTATGTTCGTCATGCAGAAATGTCTCGTCATACCAGTTTTCGTATGTATCCCTTCATTTAAACGGCCGCGAGCGCCCCGAGACCATGTCATGTAAATCATGCTGCACATGACATGCGCGTCATGATTTGCATGTTAGGACCTGTCATTATGTTCCGCCTGAACTCTTGTCACGCCGTACCAATTTTGGTATATATGAAATTAACGGAACGGCCGCAAGAGCCCAAAGGCCGTGGAATGTAAATCATGCTGTTCATGACATGCGTGTCATGATTTTCATGATATGACCTGTCATTTATGTTCGTGATAAGGCCATGTTATGACACACCAATTTTGGTATACTTCCGATTAACGGAATGGCCAGGGAGTCCAAAGGCCGTGGAATGTAAATCTGCTGTTCATGACATGCGTGTCATGTTTTTCATGATATGACCTGTCATGTATGTTCGTAATAAGGCCAAGTTATGACACACCAATTTTGGGGTATACATCCGATTAACGAAACGGCCAGGAGAGCACAAAGTCGTGGGCGGCTAGATAGATAGATAGATAGATAGATAGATAGATAGATAGATAGATAGATAGATAGATAGATAGATAGATAGATAGATAGATAGATAGATAGATAGATAGATAGATAGATAGATAGATAGATACGCTCAAAGTCGCAGAAGTTCGCTAAGAAATGCTTCGCATTTAAAATAAGGCAGCTTCGTACTAGTGGTGCAAAACCTGAAGGAAGAACGCAGCTGGGCGGCCTTCTGTCTTTCTTCTTAGTTTTCTTCCTTTCTTTCTTACTCTCTTTCTTGCTCTCTGTTCTATACGTTTTTCCTATGCCTCTTATGTGTGTTTATTTCTGTTTTATCCCTCTCTCTCTTTCTTTCTCTTTCTTTGATTCTCTCTTTCTTTCTCTTTTTGCATTTCTTTCTCTCTACTTCTCTCTTTCTGATTCTTTATCTGCTATGCTTTACTCTACCCTCCGCTTTTCCTTTCTCCTCACCCCCACTTCCCTTTCCCACCCCTCGATATAAAATACTATACAAGGCAATGCTCTGCCCTGCTAGCGTGCCTGGATAGCCGAGTGATTAAGACGCCTTCGGATATAGTGGGTACGCGGGTTCGAATTCCGTCGCCTCGTGAGGAATTTTTTTTTCGCCAGGAATTTCTCTCTTTCTTTATATCGCTTTCTTTCTCTCTCTCTCTCTCTATTTCTCTTTCTCTCTACTCGTTCTCTCACCCACCAATCAGGATTATTACAGGCGACGCCGGAGAAATCGGCGCGCGTGTTCTGGGAGCAAAGCAGCGAATGAAGAAGAGAACGAAGAGAGTGCGTGCCGGTTCACGATGATGATTCTTTCTCTTCGTGGCCAAAAAGGGTTTCTGCGAGCCTAAACAGGGTCGCTGTTTTAAACAAAGGTGGGAATCATGGCGCAAACGGAACGTGATTTACAGATTTTCATAGAAGGCAATTCTTCACTGGAGTTACACAATGAAGAGTCGACAATGCGATCTTTTAATCTTTCCCGTCTACACCTTTAAGTAACCAAATCGAAATTAGTGTCGCAGGACATTCCTTGGACCAGATCCTAAGACTTCGGGCGTAGAACAATAAATCGGAATTGGGCCTGTTGCAGGGCTTATGGGCTAGAAATTTTGAATCCAAGAGAACTTACGCTCTAGTTTTTTTAATGTCAGTTACCATGCACTACCGTCACTCATACGCCATGTCGTTAATGCATGCTTAGACATTCTCTTTTAAGTGATATTTTTTGCAAGTGTCGTCTGTGTAACCACTCTATATATCATTTTGTAACGATTTCTTGTGATACATTATTACTTCCGATCACCTGCAGTATTGTGTAGCGCTGCCGCTATGCATGTATGATCACTCCTCAGTACTTTCAAGAGATAACAGGGACCTAAAATCGACTTGCTGCTTCGGCTGACAGTCATTAAGAAATAATGGTTACGTACAATGTTCTTATGCAGCGATTTCCCGAAGTATTATTCAAAATTTAGAAATGTGACTTGAAACTCGCCCGGATACTGCGGGAATATTCTTTTCTCATTGACTCTGCCACTATCAGTTTTCTATCAACAATAATGCTGTGTGAACTAAGTTTTTTTTGGCGCTTCATATTTGTGCGCGATGCGTTACAGACGAAAAAAGATAAAGAAAAGCGGACACCGTAAAACAACAGTTACCGGAACCACTGATATTTAACAATAATGTCAAATTAAATATAACAATAACATAAAACTAAGCAGCAATAGTTTCGGGAACTGGTTCCCTCTGCGCCCTTCTAGAGACGGCTGCGAGCTCACAGCGGAATATTGTTTCGATGCCCCGGGCATGGTGAAAACTGACAGAGCGCACGCTCTCTCATAGACCATGTTTTGGTAAAAAATCTCGAATTTCCGTGTGCGACACGCTCTCCGGATATATTGTTCTTGTAGCATACATTCGAGCTCTGTTCATCGTTTTGTTCTCTGTACAGGAAATAGCATGGATGTTATTTGTGTTCTGCCTCCAAAGAAGGCTTACCAGTAAAGTACAGTGCCTATAAAGTGCGTTCCTAAAAAAAAAGAAGACAGGTATCAAGTTGTCTGGATAAGATCACCGAATAGCCATATCCTCAATGCATACTTTACATCTTAGAGAGTCGTACGTGGTGTTGCTGACTAGGCTTGCAAGCTTTAAACCTTTTCCTTGAGTGTATTTTTTTTTCTATCTAGCCATTCTTTACGATTTTAGAAGAAGGCGGTGGCTAGTTAAGTGGAATACCCATCTTTTTTCTCAAAGGTGATATTCGCTTTCAGTGATTCCGTTTTGTTCAAGCTTATTCAGACTGTCACAAAATAATTTTAAAATAAAGGCGTACCATCTGCAAACACTAGTGAAACTAAAGCCAAGCTTTTTACGTTAGACCGAGAAATAACCGTTGCGGGAAACTTGTGTGATCACCACTTTTACGTATCTGGTTTTTGTCTTCACATGAATGTGCGTCTGGCACGGAAGTGGCGCTTTTGGAGTGAACGACGGTGCTCCTTCCTTGTATAACATCAAAAGATCGCATTGCCTTGAATATTTCTTGGATGGGTACATACGGCCTGCCGCAAGGACAGTGCAGAAAAATTCCGAAAGATTACGCGCACGTCGAGAATCGATTTTATGCGAAGCAGTGAGTTTGTGATTTGTACAATAGCAAATATCGTTGTGATTTGTAGAATAATGTTTGCGATTTGTTGAATAGCAAATATTGTTGCGGAATTTTCTTCGGAGGGGTCGATGATCGGGTCAATCGTTGAGATGAGCTCGAGCAATAAAACTGCAGTTCACTGACGACAAGCTACGCCGAAGCTAAGCCTCTGCTCACTAACGACCTGCGTAGGACCATCAGCCGGTTGCTCATGCAAAACTACGTAAGATTTTTTTCTGGGGCACTGCCACAGGTAGATTCAATAGCCGACACATTTCGCGAAACAAAAAGAAAGAAACAGTAGAAACTTGTAGATCCTGTAAGACCGCGGCTTCAGCCGGACCACCGCAGGCTACGCCGGTGCCGCAAGCCATGCTGTCACCACTCTGCGTACTTGTAAGGCCCCGGTGCGCCGCAATTCTTCGTGAGGAACCGCCGCCACCTCTGACGGCTATTCGCCCGGCTTCTGGCCACCTCTACGCTCCATAGAAGAACTACCTATAAGGCTTTCCAGATAACCGCCCTCCCTTAGCTACGAGACAACGCGTTTCTACTTTAGCAGACTCGAGGTTAGGGCCAGTTGGTGATTGAGCATACTCCATCTACGCGTTTCTACGTTCCCCCTCAGTTTGCTCTGTTTTATAGCTCCTGTCATATGACCATGCAAATTTCATGCATCGGATGCGTCCCAGAATGGTCATATCTATTCCTCGGTTCTGATGAACTGGACACACTTCAACAGATGGCGTTGGTCTGCCCCAACCACAAAAAAGCAGTCAAAATGAATCTTCGGAACCACTAAAAGTCATGGAGGAAACATGAGAGGCAACGTTCACGACACAGGGCTTCGAGGATCAGGGAAATGTGATGGCATGGGGCGCGGCACTAGACCACGGCGCTGCGTCGCACTATAAACGTTTATTCCTCCTCCTTATTTCTGGAGACACGATATCACTCAAGTTACCACTGCTGCAGATCACTGTTGATAGCAGGAAATTAGCTATAGAAGTGACAAAAATTGCAACGCCCTCCAGTTTATTTCTGACATACGCTGGCGCGGCTAAGCGCGCAATATACAAAGGGCGTTCAAATGAGACGGTACGAAACGACATTGTGGGTGTAAATGAAGACCTTATTCAAAGTATGCACAATGTGCCTGATCACGACGATCCCATTGATGAACGAGCGGAAGGATTCTTTGATCCCAGGATACGTGTGGCCGTGACGAGACCCAGTCCACAGCATCCTTCAGTTCGTCGTCCTAGTTAAAGCGCTTCCCGTTCAGGTGTTTTTTTTTTTCAGGGAACCAAACATATGGATATCCCAGGCGATGAATGGTGGCCGGTTTCACACCTTCCGCTGTCAGAAGTCGTTTAACGCCCCAGTACTCCTCAATCGTCGACTTTTGCAATGTGAATGCCATCCTGTCCTGGCGCGCACTGCCGCGTCGATTAGACAGCGCTCTTTATGAGAGCCTCTGCTCTCTACTGCGCATGCGCGGGGCCCCGCATGCTCCGATCCACGGTACATACTCCAATCCCATCCATAGATGCCTCGCTACATTCTCCCATAGCGACATAGGCACCTGTGAAAGCGGTCATGTTGTTACGACGTTTCGTACTTTTTCATTTGAACACCCCTTGTATCTCTTTGTTGCAGCCACTTTCGAGAAACAATCAGTGTGCTTGCGTTCTGCAAAAAAAAAAAACAACAAAAAATCCAAGAAACTGCTGTTTGTTCTTCACAAAAGTCATTATTTTTCTAATTATTCTAGACATCTTTGTGCTTGCTGTACTCAATCTGGGCAGAGTAGTGTGCAATACCGGTGGCGCGGAGCGAAGATAATGCAAACGAAGCGATCCTGGTTCGTTTCTCATTGGCGACTGTGCTGCCTGATTCAAAGTTCTCTTTTTAGCCGAATTGTCTTCATGTCATCTGATTAACAAAAGACGACGGTAAAGTAATCAGAGTGCTCCTCGTTTGCGCAGAGGCTCCCTCGTTATTTCCGTCTGCTTCTGTACTCCCGTCACGGTTTAACGCTTCTTGGGTCTAAGAAAATTACCATTCTTTCCGGAGTCGTCCATGGCCCCCATGGGCTTGCTCTAGATGGTGCTGGGTAAATTGAATGACACGCTCGATATACTTTCACTCTTTTACGAGCTTCGCTAATCAGGAAAATTAATGGCAACAGTAGCAAAGTTTCCGCAAAAAAATTGCCAAACAAGCGATTTCCCCCACGGGCAGTACTCCGAATCAGCCAAAGACAGTTCAAACACGTACGTGCTTGACAGATTTACAATTTTACAGCATAAAAGAAGACTCACGTCGGAAATGGCTGCCTAAAACAGCGTTCTTTTTTCTATCACCACTTGCTGCAGAAATATTTCTTTAACAAGAGATGCGTTAAGTAAAAACGAGTAATTTTAACGTTAACAAATAGCTGGATAAGCTATCACGCTATGAGAAGAAAAACGTGTCGGACCTGAGCAATTCTTCTCACGCTACAATAATTACGCGTAGCAGCCGCAAGCCCTCGAAACTAAGACAGCTTAATTTTGAAGCAGATCGTATATATTGTGGACACATATATGGCTTTTCTCATGAGCCAGAATGTTGCTTCTTGTAGCCTCAATTGTGCACACCATTCTTCATGAGGGGCCGCTGATTGTACAAACTGCATCACAAAACTGTAACAAAACAGCCGAATTGGTAACAATTTCTTCTTCCTCGTGCACCATAGCACAGTGACTTCGGTTCTCATTCGACTACTCTGGGACCTTGAAGATTACTACTCAATAAGCACAGTATGTTTCATAATAAGGATGTACAAACGGGTCCAATGGTAAAGGGAACACTTGTGTGCATGGCATGTTTGGATTTCGCTCTCTTGCAAAAACACAGGGGCTTAGATTTGCGTAAAACTACTGGTGGTTGGAATTTCTGCCTCTTTTTGACAGACTCATGCAGTGCATGAACAATGTTTCTCTGTCCACTTGCTGTTAAAGGTCCAGCAAAATGAAGGGTGCTCATTGGAGTGTTCCCTTTAACAGTGGACAGTACTGCACATATCACCCTGTTTTGTTGCAATGCATGTAACAGTTACACTTAGACAGCGCTTAAGAAATACTTGGACGAAGTGCACTTTTACGCGTGCGTCATTAGCACACAGCGAAGATTTCTTAGTGCTCTTCGTTTCACAATCTCCGTGCGTTGCGATACGATCTGCTGCTTTATAGCATTTTAGGATGCTACTTTACACGCAAATTAGGATGGTTCAGGTGACCCACGCAAGGGCCGTCATACATTGTGAGGTAATGTACGCTGTAGACATAATGCAGCCGTTGTAAGTGCGACGTTTTCATTCTCTTATGTTCAATCTGTCATTGTAATGCAACTGTCGTTGCTCTTCCGTCGACACTCGGCTGTCGGCAACACCCCCCTCCCGCCCCACCCAACCCGGCATGGTGGTTTAGCGACTGCTGACCCAAAGGTTGCGGGATCGAATCCCGGCCGCCGCATATTCTAACTGATGTCATGTACATGTGAAATAGAATAGCAACTTCAACAATGTTGTAGCCATAGAAATTTTCCACGAAAGCACCCTAAAGTTCTGTTAGGTTGAGATGTGATGTCGGAGTGACTAGTCGAAGTATGAGAGAGAGAGAG
Source organism: Rhipicephalus sanguineus (assembly GCF_013339695.2). Classification (NCBI taxonomy): domain Eukaryota; kingdom Metazoa; phylum Arthropoda; class Arachnida; order Ixodida; family Ixodidae; genus Rhipicephalus; species Rhipicephalus sanguineus. Next base: position 79,446,331 of record NC_051186.1, on the reverse strand, counting down.
AGAAAGGTTAAGTGAAAGGCAGGGAGGCCAACCAGAAGTTTTTCGTTTTGCTACCCTGCACTGAGGAAGGGGTAAGGGGGATAGAAAGGTAAGGAAAAGGGAGTAAAAAAACGCACACACACTCAAGCACGGGAGAATCATAGTCGTTTAGCGAGGTCGGTTGAGCGGAGAAACATCAGCAGCGCCTTCGTCGCTTTCTGGTTGGAAGCTAGAACGTTCCGGCACTCCAAAATTGATTGTTCAAAAAGCGGCTGGTCATCGAGGCGTGCAAGCGTTGTTGAGAGCTGTTGTCTTTGGGAGCTGTAGCAAGAACAATGACACAGGAAGTGCGCAATGGCTTCCTCGCTGCCACAGTGAGCGCATGCAGCACTGTCTGCCATTCCGATTCGGTAAGCAAAGCTGCTCGTGAAAGACACTCCAAGCCATAGGCCGCAGAGGACTGTGGTTTCGGATCGGGATAGCCCAGACGGAATTTGAAGTTGAAGTGAAGGACCCAGATGGTGAAGGCGGGTATGCAGAAAACCGGACGTCTTCCACATTGAATGCGTTAGATCACATGCGAGATAGCGAATCTTTGATGCTGCATCGGTAATGGAATGTCTTCCTGCACGCCTCCTTCATGAGCATTCTTTGCAGAATTATCGGCATGTTCGTTGCCATCGATGCCACAGTGGCCTGGAAGCCACTGAAAAGTTATGTCATGCACTTTGTCTCCTAATTGCTGATAGGTTTGTCTTATTTCCAATACTATTCGGTCTTGTGCACTACGACGTAAAGCTGACGACAGACACTACAGGGCTGACTTCGAGTCTGTAAATATGCTCCATTTCAGTGGCGACTCTAGTTGAATCCTTCAAAGTGCATTGCGGAGTGCCGCAAGCTCCACAGCAGTTGACGTAGTCCTACGAGACGCTCTAAAATTGTAGGTTTCGGCTTTCGCAGGGATGATAACAGCGCCTGCAGATCCCCTAGCATTTGTAGAGCCATCCGTGTAAAGTTTAACATGGTCTGCCTATTCCTCGTGTAGCATCAGCAGAGACAGATGCTTTAAAGCTGGCGACGAGAGCTCCGCGTTCTTCTGAATCCCCGGCACTATCAAACGAAGTTTAGGCTGTTTCAGGCACCAAGGGGGTGTAATGATTCTTTCAGGAGGTGTGTAGCCTGATGGAAGGCACTCTCGGACAGTCGAAATCCTCTTGCAAAAAGAGGCACCAGGCCAGTCTTCTGGAAGCGAAGCTAGGTGGTGGGCAGGGGCGCGAGCAAGGTGTCTGATGTGTGCCCTAAGTACCTCCAAGGCTATGTGAATGCTAGCAGGGTGATCGTTTGCGATGGCAATGGTCTCCGGTGTTGATGCGCAGCGTGGCAGTCCGAGACAAACTCTGAGTGCCTGACCCAGAGCATTTTCGATTGTACGTATGTTGCTTTTGCAGGTGTTTGTCAGCACCGGTAGACTGTACCGCATATACCCGAGAAATAGAGTTCGATATAATTGCAACATAGCGTGCACCGATGTACCCCACGTTTTCCCTCGGAGGAACTTGAAAAGATGTGAGATGACTGTCAGGCGCTTCTTAAGACCAGCCACATGGGGACTCCAGCAAAGGTCTCTATCGATGATGACGCCCAAGAATCTTTGAGTCCTGGTGTAACGAACATTCTGGCCAGTGATTGATACGGCATATGCTGTCAATGGCTTCCGCGTAAATGCGACCAACGCAGATTTCGCAGGTTAAATCTCGAGGCCTGCTTCACTAAGGTACACCGATATTGAAATCGCGGCTTTTCGGAGCCTTGCACGCACCTGAGGCCGTGTCACACCTGACATCCAAACACAAATGTCATCCGCATAAATGGATATATGAACTGAACTCGGTATACGTTCCACGAGTCCGATCAACAGAAGGTTGAATAATGTGGGACTTAAGACGCCACCTTGAGGAACACCATGGTGTGTGTAGTGCTGAGTCGTTGGTCCATCATCAGTTTGCACAAAGATCTCATGTGCAGGAAGCAGCAGATCCAACGGTACACTCGACCACCAAGACCAACCGATTCGAGGGCATCAAGTATGGCCTCATGAGAAACGTTGTCGTATGCTCCTTTTACATCCAAGAAGAGCGTGACGGATAACCGCCTGCTCGCTTTCTGGTGTTGGTCGTAAGTTACCATATCAATGACATTGTCAATGGAGTGACGAACGCGCCGAAAGCCGGCCATGGCATTTGGGTATACATTATAGCGTTCCAGGAACCACTCTAGTCTGGGAAGGATCATTCGCTCCATCAGCTTCCCTACACAATTAGCCAATGCTATTGGGCAGTGTGATGCCAGCTCTAGTGGGGATTTCCCAGGTTTTAGAAGCGGGACTAGAGGGCTCGTTTACCATTCTTGTGGGACTGGCCCATCTAGCCAAGATTCGTTGAACACATCTAGCAAAGGTTCTCGTGCCCGCTCATTGAGGTTGCTATGCTATGCATGGGGTATGATATGCTATTCATTCTTAAAAGACAGGGCGTGCAAACACGGACACAAGAAAGAAGTCAGGACACCACAAACGCCGACTAACAACTGAAGAGACGCACAACGGCTGAAAAGAAAGAAGGCACGAAAACTTATCTGCGCATGCCCAAGCAACAGGCAAACCTATCAATCCGGCACGCGTGGCGGTCTACGTGGAAGATAACTGTTAAGGCATTTGATT
>NC_051186.1:79110362-79143530 GCF_013339695.2 Rhipicephalus sanguineus | reverse complement strand
AAAGCCATTTAAGCTCTTTGCTTTTGATTCCTTCCCACAGTGCGTGGGATCTGCCGGATTTTTAATACCGATAAACTAAAAACTCTCTATTGACTGCTGGAATCATGCCTGGCAACGAACGAACGAACGACACCTCACTTCTAGCGTGAAAAACGAGGAGCAGAAGGCAAGCAGCTCGAAGCGTCCCGCGGCAGGCGCACACGACGCGGAAAGCCGAAAGCAGCGACGCGGCGCGCCGTAGTCATGGCAACCGCTCCTCCGTCGCTCATTGGCCACGGCACTCTCGGCAGCAGGCGGAGAACGGCGAGCAAATGGGTCTCGGACCTATTCTTCGAACGGCAAAGAACGGCTGACGTGCGCGAACGAAATCGCTTGCGCACGGCAGCCTGAGAACGTCAAACGGCAAACGTCGAGCTGCCGTGCCGCTAGCGTGAACGGGCCCGAAGGCTGCGCGTGCGTCGCTGCAAGGGTGGGAGCAGCGTCCCTCGAAAAAGGGGAAAACTTGATAAATTTGCATGGAGCACAAATAGAAGCGTTCAGTGTTAGACACTTCGTCGACGAAAACTGACTTCGTCGAAGTAAGCTTTCGAATAAAGTATCCACCAAAGTGCAGCATGATGGACTGCCAAGGTGACTGTTATTAAAACAATACTTTGAACATGCAGCACTTTTTTTACGAGAAATGCTCATTGGAGTACATTTCCTTAATGTTTGCCAGGGGCGTAGCCAGAAATTTTTTTCGGTGTGGGGGGGGGGGGGCACCTCCTAGATTTGAAGCGGCGGTCGGACAGGCAGATGTGATTGGATATCATTTCGTGCGCTGTATGCCATGGCAGAAAAAATACGGGGGAGGGGGCGGTGTGCCTCCCCCCCCCTGGCTACGCCACTGGCTAAACCTGCGTAATTTGAGCAACTTCTGGAGAATGTATTGAGAGGATTGTTACCCCTACTTATACGAATGACTTAGAGAAAAGAAAATTCTAGATTAAGATAAAGCAAGAATAATAGACGTCCGATAATGGATCCTTGAGGAAGACAAGCTACTACGGTCTCTGAAGTATTGCCTTAATTAGCAGTAACACGCGCGCAACCAAAACATAAGGAACGAACCGAACAAATCCAATTCCATTGACTCAATGTCTAAGACGGGTAGCTTGTAAAGAATAGTTTGCGATTAAGCTCACCACACCAGTTAAAAAAGTCTATACAAATGCAATCAGTAAAGAAACCAGAATAAAGATCGCTATAAGCTCATTAGGGAACCGTGAAAGTTGGGTATCACAGGAGAAATGTTAGCTGTAAGCAGTTGACAAGTTGAAACAAATCCTGAGGGATATTTACCTAATCATGCTGCAAAAAGCCGGGAATAGAGCCTATTCTTAAAATGCAGTTGAGGCTCGTGTGGTTATTATTGATCGCTAGAACACAACCGGTCGGTGCACTCAGCGCACACTCGGTCGCCGTGTACGACAGAAGACGTTGAGAGCAACTCTTGTATTGAAGATCGGACCGCCACCATATCCCATTCCTATGAGTTCCAAGCACGTGCCTGTATCGTGCAACACGATTGAGGCAACTAGCTCGACTATTTTCGTGATGCGCGTGTAGAGTAAAAGACGCAAAAGTTATCTCCACTTATGCACACAATGCGCCAACGCTCTTAAATTCCAGGGGCTCGCCTGAAATTTTTGGGGGGAGGGGGTAGGGGGCGGTGGGACGAACTCAACCACCCTTTATGTATGTTCGTGCGTGCGTTTGTTTCTACGCGTGTATATATACACGAGTAATACTGAAAATTCGGGGGAGTTTGTACCCCCCCCCCCCTGGCTACGCCTGTGTTGAACTCGTCCTTACGTCTAAAAATAAACACATACGCAAAAAGCATAACTTAACCGCGCGCATTCGAAGAAATCAAAGTTAGTATAGCCATGGAGCGAAGAAAACGTAAAAAAATGCACTACGCCGAAGCGGGGGAGCACGTCGATGTGAATGGCACCATGGCGGTCACCCTCCGGAAAGCGAAACAGCGTGACGTCGCGCACCACTGAATATCCTGCTGGTATGGCGATGAAGCAGTATAGCGGTCAATACGTGCCTTGTGTCGCATTCAAGGTTCAAGCTGCCTGTCACGTCGCACACGCGACCGTTCAACCGTAAAGTTATGGGCTTTTTATGTCTTCTTCAGCAACTTTGTTGACGCTGTATGCTTTCGTGCCATATCGCTATGCTACTCGTAGTTTTGGCCAGCCGATATTTTTTATTTTGTCTTTTTCATACTTTGAAAAAAAAATATAAGAGATGGCAAAACAACGATGTTTCCATCGTCTAGCTTTGGAGTTAAGCAGAGCTGGCTTCAGAGAAAGCTCGATCATTGATGCGGGGATTTCTCGCTTCGTGTACTTCTACGTAGTAGGTCCTCAGCCAGTTTATAAAAAGTACTCCTGAAAAGCGCCGCATACGAGCCGTTAAATTTGGGCCCTATGGCTCTTTACAGTTTTGTGCGGGCACGACATGAGAACATTTTCAGGGCGCCCTTTTGGATCCCTGCCTCACCAAACCTGTGAACTACTGATCCCAACGAGCAGTTGTGAGTAGAGCGAGTTGAAGGCAACCTTTCTAGCCTGCTATCATTTCTTGCGTACACGTTGTGTAACATAGGATGCATTAGGCTAACCTGCCAGAAAGCTAGTATTGCTTGCCCAAAATGTTTGACTCATTCTGTCAAGCATGAATTCCTCCTAATGAGCAGCGGTTGTGAGGAAAATCACGAGACAAGCTTCTCCGGATGCATCTCCAGGGTCTGATATGATATTCTACTAGACTGCACAACATCACACATGGGGGGGATCACAACGACAACCTAGAACGCAAATACGACAGAGGCAAGATCAGATCCTAACATGGGGACGCAGCCATCATCGACGCACACGTAGATCTGGAAACTCCCTAGATAATTGATGTCTTTGCGCTTATTGAACGAGCACCTTCTTCGTCAGTATAAATATTGGGAAATCCAAGAGCCTATCTACATCTATATTTCAATCCGTATGTCTCTACTCTCCCACCGCGCGTACTGAATCCCTTAGTGTGCAACCACTGGATTTTTTAGGTAGGAAGCACTTTAGGGGCTGTGCTTGTCGTCGTCTAATGTCGTCACGGTGTGTCATGTCGTCACGGTCCATCATAAAACTGGTATGCGCCGCAAAAATTCGTTAAATCCCACTACTCGCCACCGGTCCACTAAAAATAAAGATGGCTACAACTAGCCCAACAGATAGCCGACGACGTTAATGAAGCTGAAACACCCTTCCCTACATGCCGTAGGGAACTGAAACCGGGCATGACGAAGAAGAAAAAAAAAACAGAAGAAGAAGAAGAAGGATAAGAGGAAGTAGAAGAAGAAGGAGGAGGAGGAGGAGGAGAAGAAGAAGAAGAAGAAGCTGCATTCCGACGCAGTTTTTCGACGACGTTAGTGGAGCGGAAACACCCTTCCCTGCATGCCCGGTTTCAAGCTTGGCCCCACTGGTTCCTGATTAAAGAAATCTCTCTCAAAACACTGCATGCTTCGCACCTCATCAGGTTTCACATTAGTGGAGCTGAAACACCCTTGCCTACATGATTCGCAACTCCCCGCTTAAATATAAGTCCGTAAAAAAATTTTGATTTCGTTTATTACCAGTACCTTCTCGTTTCTCACTCAAATAGTGTTTCCCTGCATTCCATATCTAAAGTCAGCACCCATGCTGTTCGTTCTTGAGTTCTTTTCTGGAGCTGTTCGGCGTACTGTTTCACCACAACGACTAGCTTAGCTAAGAGTTTTGCAGTATACTTTTCGTATAATGCCTACGCGTGAGTACCTACTTCTCTCCTATGCAGAAGTTGTGGATCATCTAAATACTTCACGATTTGCTCCCGAAGGATTCCTACAAACGTGGAGAATCTGGAAATTATGCGCAAGTGTGTGTCTTTTACCTCAAAAGAAACGTGCGTACATGCAGACGGTGATTCTGGCTGGTGCTGTCTAATAGTGCATCTCAGTTTAAGTTTGGCTTACATGGGTGTTTATGTGACCGCGAAGATGGTGTTCCTGACGACTCGAGAGCACTTTCTTTCACGCGCTAGAACAAAACGCAGTTAGTTTCATCCACTTCGGACCAACAGCCCTGAACGTCTGGGGTTGTACGTCGATTTCGCCTCCAAATAAACGGTGCTATCAAAAGGTGTGTATGATATCTCAAGTCTTCTGCTACGAAAATGCTTCACGGCAATACACAGCTCCTCCAGTGTTGTACACCTGTGCACTGAGCGCAATCGGTGATCTTTTCTGCATTTCTGTTCGTAAAGAACAGCTGATGATGACGACTGCAAAGCTGAAAAATAAGCGCACATCAATTTTTATTTCAATGCTGCTCTATCGAATGGCACAACATTAAAACATACTATATGAAAGTGTTGGAAGAAATGTAGTGAGCGCCATAAACGTGTTGACCTTTCGGTTCTAGGGCTTTATAGGACTGCGCGCCACGTCGGTAGATATTTTATTGTTTGAATTGCGACAAATAACATTGATTTCTAATAGCTCTGATCTTAGCCTTCTCTGCATTGAAGATCGCGAAGTGACTTACAGTAGCGCACAGCATTTGTCGGTGCCACGAAGGATAAGTACACTGTATATCTTAGCATTTTCCACTTTTACACGCAGCCTCAGGTGCATGGGATGTGCGGAATTGGGTGAGGTTCATAAAAGAGAGCGATCGTATGTACCATAAGCGCATAAGCTTACTACCATAAACACATAAGCGGCAGCCATGATTTGTGGTGTAACATCTGCAACGCACTAAATACACCTCGTGAGAACGCTAATTGCCGCGACACTTCTTTCCGACGAGTATTAATCAATTGAAATCAAGTATGACATATATAAACAGTCTGTTAAGTTGCTTGTCCGCGCATTTTGCTCGTTGATTATTAGCACAATGTTTGCAACTGGTGGTTTGCTTTCATTTGGGCGGATGGAAATTCTAAGCGTGAGTTGTGTTCACAACTGCATGAATACAGCAGGTTGAGAAGGGTAGCTTTGCAACAATATACAAATATGTTGTATGGCGATGACAAAGGCACTTACGTGAATGAGGGCCACAACTTAGGCTTGAGTATGTTGCGCTCATGTGTATCCTCCCGACTGAATGGACGCATCTCTCCTGGAGAAGAATGGAGGCCTCCGTTAGTTTAAACTTATGCACTAACAACGCGAACGTGAAACCCTGACACCAACGAAAAAAACGGAAGGACACGGGGCTGTGTCCTTTCTTCTGAACGAGTAAGGCTGCGGAAGCTCAAGCACCTTTCCGATGAGCGTTTCTTGTAATAGTTCACTGCAGTCTGCCCGGTTTCAATTACATGAGAAAATATCAGAGCGAACTTTTTCATCTGCATCCAACATTATGTATGCTAATGAGGAACGCTACGTTTCTAAGGCTTTTATACATTGAAGAACACCTTTACAATAAAAATTGACATTTTGGTTGAAAGCAGAAATTCAGAGGAATCTAAAAGATAGCGGAAGCCATCTTTTTCTTCTCAGTCGTTATATCTATCCTGCCCTGCCATCCCTCCGAAAGCTTTCTGAACCTAACGTGGCTTTGCGTTGCCTCTAGAATCGGAGGCACCTCGCCTGGTTCTGCACTGCCTCCGTGATCGGCGCACCTTTGACTAAGCTACGATGCCATAGTGATCATGTCATAATGACGCTATAAATTTTGTCGATCTGTGAAGTCATGGTGACGTAATCACGTGATGATTTTTTGCATCACTCTTGTTGACGCTACCCACGTGAACGCCGGTGAATTTTCCGGTTTGGTGAGGCATCTAAGGCTTTCGCCTTAATAGTAACCGTCTACCTAAACACCGAGGTTGCGGCATACTTCTCGATTCATTCGCCTGCAGAAGTTTATTTAGAATAGCCATGCGCATTTGTGCTAACGCCTAGAGCTTTTTTTTTTTACTTGTTGGCCACAAGCAGCTCAGACGGACACAGTGTGATTACAGCAAACACAGGAGATCATTCGCAGCGTCTTGTTCTCTGGGCTGAATCACGCGTTCGGGACCCCGCATTAAGAACTGTTATTTATGGTCGGCGCTCCGTTTGCCTCGGGTTGTTTGTTCCGTTCCTTGCGCGGCTTTCGAATACTTCTAGAATGAAATTTGCTAGGGAGCGCCATGTCGTGAATTCTAATTGTTAAGCTCGTCAAGCCTATTAACACTCGCTCACTATGTGTCATAGTACTTTTTTCTCGCATCTTCTGCTCAGTCTTTCTGTCTTGCTATTCTTTTGCCACTTTTGCTCGCGGAATGCTTGCACCGCCAAACTTAGCTTACTCATGCGATCCATTGCGATGGCAGAGGACATTCCTTCCTGCAATATATCACTTTTATGGCGCGCGGAATGTCATCTATCCGGGCTGTCTTTCGGGAAAAGACGCAAATGTGACAGGGCCGTGGTGACAGCACTAACATAATTACGTGCGATGTCGCCACATTAGCGGCGTCCGGTGAAATACGGAATGTAGCGAAGGCGACAGCGTTCGAGATACCGGGATAGCGGAAGGGCTTCGGGCTCCCATCAGATGACACCCACAAACACTGAAATGTATGCGCACAAGCCAACATATACTAATGAAGACTCTTTCAGCGCTGGTGTTGCTGCGAATGGATGTCTATATACGTGAAAGGAATCAGAAGAATAGCGAGGGCAAAAAAAAAAAAAACATTATACGTTCGAGGTTAGTGCTTCAGTGAAAATGATGGCCGAGTTGCTTTATGGGCCTATCTCTAGGAAAAAAAAAAACTATCACTATACCGTGAAAACCAGTGAATTCGAACTTACAGTTAATTCGAATAGACGCCCTGGTCGCGGCGCAGCCCTGTGCATTTCTATGGGGAAAAACTCCCGATAATTCGAACGCGTCGGTATGCACAATGGTTAATTCGAACTAGGAGCCCCTTGTTTTCATTGCTCCTCGCAGAAGTCGGCCCAAAGTGATCACAATGTGTAGCAAAACCAAATCAAATTTACTAGGGATGCAAAAAAAAAAAACGCGACAGCAGCATTTCTCAGCAGATGAGAATTCCGACGCTTCGCCGGTACTCTTGGGCAAGCTGCAAACGATGCTCATGGAGCCGCGATGGAAGAAACGTACGCAAATGCAAGTTTCTTATTACTTTTAATTTTGTTTGCGTTAACTCTGCCATGTAAATAAACGTGTTTTGGAGCTCATATAGCGTCGTATATTACACATTAAGGATCACTTACTGCTCACACGAATGCATGTGGGTGCTTGTTTCTGGCGTATCACTGACTGATCAATTAATTCTGTTCGCTGTGAGAGCTCCATGAACTTACTTTACAAAATCACCTACCACAAACGTGTAGTAGCGCCTAGTTCGCGATAACGAGTCCAGAGGTGGCTTCTTTGGGTTCTGCCCGCGCAGTGTGGTGCGATGTCAGTTCATTCTAACGCCCGCCCACTAATTCGATCTAAGCTTTATTCGAACATTTTAATAGCCTCCATCGAGTTCGAATTACCGAACTTTTACTGTATAACTGAAAAAAAATTATTGCCATACCCTTACTAAACAGCCTAAGCTCACTGGAAATAACATTATTGGCTTTATTACTCTGAAAGCTGCTCATTTCTGGCCCTTTATTTCAGGCTTTTTGCCCTTTCCTCCGCTATTCACTGCTTCGTTAGCCGATCCGATACATCACGAATATCACGCTGCTGGAGGAACAAGAGAGCAACGAGACGGCGTCGCTTCGTTGAAGCGATACTGGCGAAAACACAGCGAACCACCAGTGTGGCTCTGTGGTATAGCAAACACAGCTGTGGGAGCAGAAAGCACAATCGGTCGCAATCTTGCCAGATTCCGAAATACCACCAAAGCTCTGCACGTATCCTGAATTCCGAAAGCACTGACATGCTCACTTATGCAATCGCCAAAGATGACTCGAAATTAAAAGCGATCCGGTATGGCTAATTTACAACGCACTTCATATTCGACGTCCAACGTTGAGAAATCACCTCTCGCAAATTAACTTTCTGTGATGCCACTCTCACTAATTCGGCTTCACTGATGGACTCAGTACTCGCTTAATTTGATTTAATAATTCTCATATATATGCACAGTCATGCTGTCGTTCCCCGAGACATCAGTAAACAGTCACACGAACACTGGTTTTTGATAATCCCTTATAGCTGCCGCCGTCGCATCGCCGGAACTTTTCATTGTGTCTGTTGCGCCAGAGGATCGTCTTACCTCTTTTCTTTATTATCTCCGTTTGACGCTGCTTGGAAGATGGAGTGAGAGTTTTTATTATTACTTTATCGCCCGAACATCGCAAGGACGAAGCGAGCGCGCTGTTCACCCGTCGGGGGACATGAGGCGCGTGGGTGGCTTTTGTGATTCGTGTGGTTTTTGTTCCTGACGCCGGCTTTTCTCCGTGTGACCCTTTTCATGAGGCGTATGAAGATTTCGCCATAATAACGATCCCTGGCGTGTACAACGATGTTGCTCAACGAAAGCAAAACAGCGAATGCGGAGGACTGGCATGCCTGAACACCTCCTTTCGATCAACGCACATTGGGCCGACTGGCCGCTTGTGTTCTAGGAGGTCTGAGCAGCTTTCGCTCATATACTTGTTTCTTAACGAGGCGTAACTTCAACTGTCGGCTACAGTGAGCCAGCTGTCGACCTCCAGCTCTAGCTTAATATTCTGGCTCTTTCTGCAATTTTTACTTCGTGTGTCAAGTCTGCACGAACACGTCAGTTCGCTGATCATATTTAAGTTCTCGATCAAAGCAGTCGTTTCCTCTTCTGATTATTTTACGCCTGCCAGCTGTGTTGCTCATAATGGAGCAATATGGATAACTGGTAATGAGGCTTAATATACATATTTGCAATTAGGCTTCTTTGCAATATGCAATTAGGCTTCTTTGAGTTCCTGGCCAGAAATGCCTCAATAAATGAACATATGCTAACATGGGTGCGGCCCTTTGTACAAAAAAGGGGCAACAGCAGACAAGTCAGTTCAAAAAGAACACTGAACTGTTGGTGGGAGGTAGCGCAAGGGACCAGGAAAAATAAGTGCACCTCTATAAATACAAACCAACTTCGTCAGTTTAGTGTTCTTCTAATGAAAGCTGTAGACGACAGAGAACGCTAAAGTAGGCACCACAAAAAAATTACACCATCTCCCGCTAAGGGGACCATGAGGCGATGCGAAGCCGGAGCACTTGCACGATCGCGTTCCGTTGGCGTTCGTTGGGCATGCTACCGACCTCGCGTCGTGGAATGCGCCGTTAATTCTCACAGGGCGAGCGGGAAACGCGGTCGACAGGCACGCGAGAAGGGGGCAGCGTAGAAAAGGGAAAGAGAGGGGTAGGGGACGCGCATGCGCTGGCGCTCATCACGGCGCTGTGCAGGAGAGAATTTCGGCATGTCGAGCCCGCATCAGACTTCATCGGACCATCACACTTCATCGGAAGCATCAACGGAGTCAAGCGCAGTGAACCGAAGCAAGCGCTGAACTGAACGCACGCCGCGCTCTACCCGCTTTATATTCACACTTGAAGGAGAGGAGACTAGAGGAGAAGAGTAGCGCATGCGCCGCGAGAGCAGAAGCGAGAACGCAGGAGAAGCGCAAGCAGGTGGTAGGAGATAAGTGGAGAGAGTAAAGCGCAGCTGTTGGAGAGGGAAGAAGGAGAGTTGCGCATGCGTAGTGTGAGTGCGGACGCCGACGCCGCGGGACACAGACCCGAGCAAGAGATGCTTCCCATCTAAAAAAACAAATGCGGCGAGAGAGAGAGAGAGAGGGGGGGGAGGATCCCGTGGGAGATGTGTAACACTTATTGATCTGAAAGGAACTAAGGTCTCGGCCTTCTGGTAATCTCGTGCCTCCTGGGCCAGCTGGTTCTGGACAAGGGCACGAGACACGACCGCCAGTTCTTCGAACTTTCGCGGTTGAGTGACGCAGGGCTCTCGAGTAAGAAGTAAAGAGAAGAAACTAGGGCGCAGTGTAAAACGACAAGCTAAACCCAGTTGCAGGCGATGTAGAAACATCTCAGTACACGTAAACAATTCTTGTAATGAGTTTTTAGATATGAAAAATAGAAAAATACAGAACGTTATCTTTCAGTTCTAGTATTCACTGGAGATCCGACAAAAAAAATGGGCTTAGAACGTTCTAATACACCCCTAGAAGGTCCAACCTCCCTTCGGTAGTCGCAGCATGAAATTCAGGCAGGTGTTATAGAATGAGTTATCCAATGTTATACAATGTGTAATGGGATGTGTTATGAAATCAGCATATCAAATGAAATCGCGCGTCATCGCGCGTCATGTCAAATGCAGTAATAAGAAATACAAAGCAACATAATCCCACCAATCAAATATGCTTAACAGTTAAAAAAACTATCACTGATACATGTTAAGCGTTCACCAGATATAAAATCATAATAATATTACATAATTAAGAGGAAAACGACACATCATTATGCTCTTTTACATTCTTTCATAATAGGCAGTACAGTTGAAACCCGCAATAACGAAATCGGCGGAGAAAGCACAGAATTTCGCTCTTGCGGGAATTTCGTTGGCGCGAGAATGTGGCACAAAAGACATGGAATTTACGAAAAACACATTTTCTTTCCAAAAGGTCAGTAAGTTTGCATGGCGGGCCTTACCATGCAGCAATTTCATGCCTCTCCATCGGAAATATCGTTTGCCACGGCACAAAGTTAGCCCCATGCACTGGTCAGTGACGGCGGCACTGCGCTGTCACCAGTACCGTCATCAAGTGCGCCTACAGGCGAACCTTCTCCGGCTCCGCTGGATCAGCGCAGAATAGGACAGCGAGCTGCACGCAACGCCAAATTCTTCGGCGGCGTCCATTTTTTTCCTGCCCTTTTCCACCTCACTGATGATTGCAGCCTTATCTTCCAGCGTGATGAACTTCCGCTTTTTTTCGTTGGAGGCGGCATCTTCGCAGGCAGCGAAATCGGACGAGGCAATCGCGACACACAGTTCACGTGGCACCAAGCGGCCAAGCAAACGCTCCACAAATGGCTCCACACACGCGCGACCATGTGCGCGCAAAGCCGACAAAGCCAAGCACAGAGCCAAGCCAACGAACGAAACTCCATGAGGAATGTGGATTTGGCTACGTAGTCCGCGATAACGAGCAGGTGTTTCGGCAAGCCATCATCGTCATTTTGTCGCCAGCTTTATGTTTTCTTGTAGACAATGATATTGGCTGCTTCTGAAGTGCGCTGTAGCGATAGTTTTGCACAATTTAAGTATAGCATGAATGCATTTCAGCAGTTTTCGAATGTAGTTAATGTTGCGAGAGTAGAATATTTGCTCACTCATGTTTCAAAAATTTCGTTAATGAGGGAATGCGGTATGAATATCTTTCGTAGTCGCGAGTTACGAAATGCATTGACTCCTATGGGCGTCCGCTTGTGCTCCAAAAATATTTCGTTGCGGTGAGAATTTCGTTCCCTCGGGGTTTCGTTATCGCGGGTTTCGACTGTAGTTGAAAACATTTGAAGAAAGAGAACAGTTAGAATATTCCCTGATTAACAAATGAACCTGTAGATGAGGTTCTAAGGTAAGATTTATATTAACCGAAAGCTTTTGAAGGCCACAATTAGTTCTTGTTATATCAGTCATACCGAACATTGCAAGATGTGTTAATATTTAGATGTTTTTGTTCAAAACCATTTGATCGTTTATGAGTAGTTTACGTATGTGATTGTCCGCCACGGTGGTGTAGCCGTTACGGTGCTCGGCTGCTGACCAGAAGGTCGCGGGTTCGATCCCAGGCCTCTAGCATTTCGATGGAGGCGAAATGCTAGAGGCCTGTGTACTGTGCGATGTGAGTGCACGTTAAAAGAACACCAGATGATCGAAGTTTCCGGAGACCTGCTCCACTACGGCATCTCTTATAATCATATCACGGTTTTGGCACGTAAAACCCCGGATTAATATGTATCTGAATTGATAATTTTCAATCGATACATTTCTGGACATTCCGGCAGAACAGCACAAAAAAAAAAACACGGAATGGTGAACACGGAGGACGCAGCGCTGCGTCGTGTGAATCCTGCTCTTTACTCTATTTAAAGGGGTCATGAACCACTTTCCAAGTAATGATCTAATGGCCTCAGTATCGGAGTGTACTGCCTCCCGAATCGATTGCCGCAAAAATTTCTCGAATCCGTCAAGAATCAGCGGAGTTACGGGGGTTTGGCGCACGCTCCCAGCGCTTTCTCTCTTTTCTCGTGCCGACGAGCGCACTGGAAGCTAGACAGGGAGGGATGGCATGGGGGAAAGAAGTTACGCCAGCGCGCGTCATGAAACGCGATCGCTCTCCCGCTGTGATTCGCTTGCGCGAGTGCGGCGCCGGCAAGTGGCGGCATTCCGCGGCAAGAAGCGCATCTGATCCGAACGCCGCTCTCGATTTACGTCGGCTATCGGCCAATAAGCATGCTATGTCTTTGCGACGTACAGCGGACAGACGCCCCGCCCACCGACGAGAGTGAGAACCGGCCTCTGTTTGAAAAGAGGGTGCCTGGGGAAACGGCAACTTCGCGCTCCGCTTGTGGCCATTACGCGGCGCGCACGACTGTAATATTTGGCAGAGCAGTTCATAGCCGCGTCAGCTTTCCGCAGGATGTGTTTTTTCAATCAGCCCAAGGGGTGCTTCATGACCCCTTTAAGGAACTAGCCCACCTAAGAACTTTTGTGCGTATATCTCAGGAATTTTTTCCAAGCTGGAGTTTAAAAAATGAACCTCTCGTGCTTTTATGAATTGACAGGTTTTCAGTACCACGTATAACTCTTTTTGGAGAAAAAAAATCCGGCAGATCCCACGCACTGTGGGAATCGATGTAATGCGAAGCAGCCAGCAAAGAGCTGCATACATCGCTTTCTTTATTTTTGAGCCGAATGAAATCATTCATGCCATGGCATCTAGTTCGCCATATATCGCATGTTTGCCATGCACGCGTGCATGCACAATGTGGTATATACCATGCCAATGAAACGTATATTCTGGTATATACGCTGCATGACCGGTGATTTATGTTCACCACGCACTCCTGTCATGCCATACCAATTTTGGTATATATCCAGTTATCTAAACAGCCGTAAGCGCACCATAACATGTAAATCATACCGTACATGACATGCATAACATAATTCACATGTTGGGACCTGTCATTTATGTTCGTCATACAGTCACTTCGCACAATACCTATTTTGGTGTATATCAAACGAGCGAAATGGCCGCGAGTCCACCATGAGCGTGGCATGTAAATCATGCCATACATGACATGCATGTCATGGTTTTCATGTTACATCCTGTCATTTACGTTCGGCATACGTTCGTGTCACGCAATGCCAATTTTGGTGTATATCAAGCCAGTGAAACGTCCGCGAATGCACCATGAGCGTGGCATGTAAATCATGACATGCATGTCATGGTTTTCATGTTACCACCTGTTATTCATGTTCTTATTACAGTCACATCGCGCAATACCAATTTTGGTGCATATCAATCTAGCGAAACGGCCGCGAGCGCACCATGAGCGTGCCACGTAAAATGTCATGATTTTCATGTTACCACCTCTAATTTACGTTCGTCATACAGTCGCATCGTGCAATGCCAATTTTGGTGTATATCGAGCCCGCGAAATGGCCGCGAATGCACCATGAGCGTGGCACGTAAAGCATGACATACATGACATGCATGTCATGGTTTTCATGTCACCACCTGTTATTCATGTTCTTCATTCAGTCACATCGCGCAATAGCAATTTTGGTGTATATCAACCTAGCGAAACGGCCGCGAGTGCGTCATGAGCGTGGCATGTAAATTATGTCGTGCATGACACGCGTGTCATGATTTTCATGTTACCACCTCTAATTTACGTTCGTCATACAGTCGCGTCGCGCAATACCAATTTTGGTGTATATCAAGCCAGCGAAACGGCCGCGAATGCACCATGAGCGTGGCATGTAAATCATGACATGCATGTCATGGTTTTCATGTTACCACCTGTTACTCATGTAATTGATACAGTCACATCGCGCAATACTAACTTTGGTGTATATCAACCTAGCGAAACGGCCGCGAGTGCGTCATGAGCGTGGCATGTAAATCATGACGTGCATGACGCGCGTGTCATGATTTTCATGTTACCACGTGTCAGTTATGTTCGTCATGTTGAAATGTCTCGTCATACCAATTTTCGTATATATCCATTCATTTAAACGGCCGCGAGCACCCCGAGACCATGTCATGTAAATCATGCCGCACATGACATGCGTGTCATGATTTGCACGTTAGGACCTGTCATTATGTTCGCCATGAACTCTTGTCACGTCATACCAGTTTTGGTATATATGAAATTAACGGAATGGCCGCAAGAGCCCCAAGGCCGTGGAATGTAAATCATGCTGTTCATGACATGCATGTCATGATTTTCATGTTATGACCTGTCATTTATGTTCGTATACGGTGATGGTATTCCATACCAATTTTGGCATACATGCGATTAACGAAACGGCCAGGAGAGCACAAAGTCGTAGGCGGCTAGATAGATAGATAGATAGATAGATAGATAGATAGATAGATAGATAGATAGATAGATAGATAGATAGATAGATAGATAGATAGATAGATAGATAGATAGATAGATAGATAGATAGATAGATAGATAGATAGATAGATACGCTCAAACTCGCAGAAGTTCGCTAAGAAATGCTTCGCATTTAAAAACAGTAAAGTATATTTTTTGCAGTATCTCCTATTCCTGTCGGCGAGGCTCAGCAATTATCAAAGTTATGACCGTGTATTATTTCAAGCAAGTCGACTGATCAGATCTGATTAGAGAGAAAACGAATGCTGATAACGCCAACAAAAGTAGCCTCCGGGTTATTTGCCAATGAATAGACGAGTGTCCCAACACCATCGCCTAGCTCGCAGGGTGTACCCGCCACCTCACCCCAAGCTGACTAAGAAAGACACAACAGCATTCCGAAGACTGCAGAGCAAAACGTACACGCACGGTATCCTGCTACATCGCATCTACCCGACGCTTCATGCATACCATTGCCCGATCTGCGACGTTCCCGACACACTGGCACACCTCATACTCGAGTGCCCGTGGCGCCACCAAGATGCCGATTACAAGCCCATAATGACCGCACGCAACAACCTCCTCGCCGAGACGTGGGAGGCCAAGATCTCCGCACGGGAGCTAGACGAACAACGAGGACTCGTCGCCAGGGCCCGGGAGGCGATCGCGGCCATAGGATTCCTGGACTCCGGGACCCTCCCACCTAGGGTGACCCCAAGCTTAAGAGCTCGGGGACACTGTTTTGGCAAATTAAAAGTTTATGTCATCTTCATCATCATCACCTTCAAGAACTGTACAAAATCCTCTAGTTTAACCAGATGGCGAACTTACACATAGCTGTAAGTGTGTTATTATTTCTTAATGCTGGGGACTGCACATCCGAATTAGTAACATAAAATTCAGATATGATTGTATGATCAATACCTTTTTATATACGCGCATACCCCACCTCCAAATTTTTGTGTTCGAGACAGTGACACGTTATTGTAGTTATCCGTTGTCCGTCTATCACAATTTTTGTGTACCATGTAGAAAATAGTAATGCTAAAGTGGAATCTAAGTTTAGCAAGATCGTTCTCACGCTTAATAGCGATAGCCAGATCACATGCTTGCCTTCTAGTGAGAGCCTTGCCATTTCACTGCCCAGTGTACTAACAACCAACGCCATGCAGTGGCTTTTGAGCGCCTCAGCGAAAATCACCGTTTGTTTTAAGTCGTTAGATAATTGTACAAAGGGACACCTGCTCGCTTTTTTCTGAGTTCCGTTGATTTAGCTGGCCCTTTTTCCTTAACTGTGGGACTGACAAAATGTACCAAGATAACCGGCGGCACTCGATGTGGTAAAGAAATGTGTGTACTCAGCACCGGCAGTGGCCGCATATCAGAACCGTGGAACTGAAGTAAATGGAAGAATAAGAATTGGGTGGAGCGCACCAAGCAGGCATTCGCAGATCATGAATGGCAATTTACCAGTATTCTTCAAAATAAGCATGCATACCAGCTTTATCTTACGGGGTTTTACCTACGGGGCAGAAACGTGGAGGCTTACGAAATGGTACAACTGAAACTGAGGACGACGCAGTAAGCAATGGAAAGGAAAATCATAGGTCTTATCTTAAAGGGGCACTGCCATAAAATTTCAAGCTCGAGATGTTTCCTTCATTCAATTGCTCGGTATGCATAAGTATTTTTGACCAAGTTTGAATGGCGTCCGTCACCTGGAAGTCATTTTATTTCGAGGGTAAAGACCGTACGAAAGCTCAAAGGGGCTTTTATCATCCTGCGACATCGACACTGCTGTGACGTGTTCGGTGTGGCGCATACCATCCTGAGTGACGATGCACTAGTAGCAATGACGTCGACGAATGGAGTGTTTTTATCGTGGCGCCGACGCCTGGAAACGCTCTCACTCTTCATGCCTGATTTTCGTCGCGTTGTTTGAATGATTTCACGAAATTACAAGACGCAAACCACCAAGAGAAGACAGGCGAAAGGAAAGAGCATGGTTCGACGTGTGTTCGCCAGTCAGCATGTCGGGGAATTGTGTTGTTGGAAGCGCGGAAAAGGAATGAATGTGTCGTTTCATTACACGTGAGGTACACACCGATACTAATCAAAGTGGAGTAGCGTATAGATAAATATCATCGCTAACAAGTAACACGCAGGTAGAGTTAATAGTGAATTTTAGTTCGTCTGGAGACTTCGTCGCGCTAGCGCAATGCCGGGTTACTGCAGCCGTAACCGCGAGAGGCCGGATAGGTGGGGCCATCTGGCGGCGCAAAGAACTTTGCAAGCACAGAATTGCTGCTGTGGAAACCTAACGTATTCTATTTCTTCGATGGTGTGCATTCGCTATACCGATATTCCATAGACCCCTTTGCGTATACCGGAATAGCGTGCACGCTAAAATTCTCTAATATAGCTAATTGAGACGCACCAGCGAGCATGGCCCAAGCGTGCGTCCCCGGGCACCTCCTCGTTGCTGCTTGGAACAGCTTCCTTTTTTGAATCGCTGTTTTGCAAAGGGTCCAAGCGAAAATGATTCGCAACGTCGCTAATCGCGGCGATTCCAAGTTCCAGAATGTCGTCTTCAACACTAGTCGGCATTTTTGACGGCGATACTCGTGACAAGGCATGAATGAACGTGTGCGCCTAGCAGACGAAATGTTAGCTGAGCAGCTGAGCATCACGTCACTCCTTTCTGTAGACAAGTGGTCAGCTGGTGCGCGGTCTGGAGGTGGCGCTGCCGGCGCTAAAGAATGGCGGACTTGCCGGCCGTTTTGAAATGTGCTAGATACCGGTGAACTAACTCAATAAAACTGATAGTTATTCGTCTCTCAGTGGCATTTTGGGTCGCCAATCGCTACTAGGGGGTCGATAACTACTCGTGGATGCAAAAATCTTGACATGCGTAATTTGAAGTCAGTGCTCCTTTAAAAGGCAAGAAGAGAGCAGAGTGGGTCAGGGAATAAACGGGGGTTAAGGACGTCATAGTCGAAATCAAGGAGAGGAAATGGGCATGGGCAGAACATGTAATTAGAAGGCCAGACAACTGCTGGTCATTAAGATATAACTGCTGGTGATTAAGCTAACCTGATACTAAAGATTTTTTTGCGGCTATCTACCGTCCTCTTCTCTCCAGACCGACCGTGGTTCAGTTGGGCCGCACGTGAGGATGTCTGCAGCATTTCAGCGTCTTGCATCGCACAGACGGATAGCGCGCCGCTGACATCGGGGCTCACTGGTGCCACAGCAATGTCCCCGGTTTGGGCAAACACGTCTTTTTTTTTCAAGTATAATTGCACTTGTCAACGGCAAGGCGTCTCCGCAATCGGCCATGGTACACATGTAGAGGTGTTAGCTTGAGGTCGCCAATCGGATCGGCATTCGAAGAGAGAGCGCGTTACCGCACCTACTTCGACGCCGTCATTGGCGTTATCTTCTCAAATGAAACGCTTGAAATCTTCTCAAATGAAACGCATTTCACTCAGCAAAGTCATTCTTGAAGGTGGTCCGTCTGCATTTCCACTGTGTTCGAATGTCGCACAACGCGTGCGCTGCGTCTGTCCTGCCGATGCATCCATCGTCATCCCCCCGTGATAGTCACTGCACTCAGTTCCTTCTCATGTTTTTAACACGAAACTGTTTTACGCCGGGGTCCACCAAGACTTTCATGGCGCATTTCAGTCACGGAAATACATCAGCAAAATGAAAGCCATGAGATGGCAAAGAATAAATCTATAATAGTTCCTTTGGCAGGAGTCGACCCCATTACCTCTCGGTCCGCGACGATGGCTGGTGGGCGTTAAGCCCACTGAACTACGCCAAACATATTGCCGAGGCTACATGAACGCGCCTTTATCTTTCACACTTTCTTTTCACGCAGCTATTGAATAGATTTATCTTATGAGCGTCCCAATTAAAATGGGGCGGTGACATGTCTGCCACCAGGCTCGAAAAAAAAAAAAGAAAAACGCGCCGTTGCCACGACCGTCCCATTCGGCGCGTTTCCAATTGAAGTGTAATTTCGTCAACGCTTTATCACCGCGATGAGGCGGCTTTAGCCCAAACTTCGATCATAGCATCCATCCATATCGAAAAATAGCTCTCCGGCGCTTGCCTGGCTGTCGCACCGCGTTCCCCGCTCGCCCTGTGAAAATAAACCGCCAGGCTAGATGGAAGACACGACGCGCGTAGCATTTCCGTTCGCATTTCACGAAGCTTTGGAGGAGTACATATCGAGTAAGAGTGTTTATTATGTTCTTGTCGCCATCTTTGCGCGGGATTCACCATACGCGGTGTCCGCGTGCATGTCAAGAACTTCAGCTACCGCAAGCGTTAAATCGTGATCATGGGCGTTAGTCGTCGGTACAGAGATGTGCCACTAGGCGTCGACGTGGGTGCGTTCACATGAAGCGGTGCTATATCTGCCAAAGAGCAGTGGGCATTGTACAAGCTCTCATGTACCAATGCACTATAAAAATTCAACTACTTCTGTGACGACACGTTTCACTTTCGTGTTATACCGATTCCTATGACGGAGGGATCAGCCATCTTTTTTTTAACACGAAACTGTTTTATGCCGGGGTTCACGAAGACTTCAGTGACGTATTTCCGTCACGGAAATGACGTCGAAAAATTTACACGATCTGAAGGAAAAGAATTCCGTCAACGGGCATCGAACCCACGACCGCTCGGTCCGCATCAACAGATGCCGGGTACGCTATCCACTGCGCCACGGTCACAGACTCTAGAGTGTATACAAACGCGCCTTTTATATCTACCACTCTCGCGGTCGGCGGGGCGGTGTTGCCCTCTGGGAGCGGTAAAGTAATTCGTCATTACTGTGGCCTCCGCGATTAGCACCTGCAACGCGTTACACGCCCCTCCCATCGGCGCGTTTTCAATAGAAGTTCAATTTTGTCAATGCCTTAACACACCGCGAGGAGGCGACTTAGCCCAAGCGTCGTAAAAGCGTCGTAAAAGCATCGGCCTCGCTCATAGCATCACGCTAATCCAAAACAAAAATAGCTCTGCGACGCGCGCCTACCTCACCTGGCTCTTACACCGCGTTCCCCGCTCACGCGCTAGCCCCGAGAAAAGTCGCGGCCGGGCTACCGGGGCGGCACCACGCGCTTTGCGTTTTCCTCTAGTCCGGCCGTGGTGTTGAGTCACATTTTAACATGCCCCGGGATGGCGACCAAGTTCTACGTCCAATATGCGACGCTCTTTTGGCTATCACACCTCGTTATCTGATTACGCCTTCACCGTTAACTATTACAGCTACCACAAGGGTTTGGTTAATAATTTAACCTGGACGTTATTTGTCGGGATGGAGAGAGAGATATAAACATTTTAATGAAGCTGGAGATGTTTGCCTGGCTGTTCGCCTGACATGCTACTCCAGGTGCTGGGTGACGATTATGATATATACAGTGATAACCACATAACACATACAGTCACACAAGTTTACAAAGTTTGGTTCAGGCTCGTGGCCCGCAAGAAATTCAACAGCGCTTTCGTGGCACGTAGCGCACAGGTGCTGCTTTGCCATGGGCCCAGAACATGTCGCAACTCTAAGCACGATCCCCGTTGAAGATGCAAGGCTGCCTTCAGGGACTGTCTCTCTGATGCGTATCGCTTGCATTCACAAAGAACATGATGTAAATCTTCTTGGACGTTGCATTGGACGCACATTGGTGAGTCCGACAGCTTAATCTTGCTCCTGAAGTAGTTGGTGTATGCGACGTTTAGTCTGATGCGGTGCAAGCATGTTTCATCTCGCCTGTTTAGGTCTCGCGGCATATCAAAGTTACACGATGGGTCAATCTTGTAAAGTGGTCCATACTGGTGATTAGCATCTGTCCAGAGGGATCGCTGGAGCCGCCAAGCGTGTGCCGATACGACTGTCGCGGCATCTTTCCTCGAGAAAGGTATCTTGATGATTTCTCTCGAGGCGTCATGTCCAGCTTTGGCAGCGTCATCAGCATGGACGTTGCCTTGTATTCCACAGTGGGCAGGTATCCACTGCAGAGCAATGCGGTGATGGAGGTCACAGGCTTTGTTGCATAGATATTTGATGTCCATGACGAGTTGGTCTTGCGTGCGTGGAGACTTCACAGACTGCAGCGCCGCTCTTGAGTCGGTGAAGATGACCCAAGACTCAGCTGTCTGATCTACAATGTAATTAAAAGCAGCCCGTAGTGCAGCCAGTTCAGTCGCTGTAGATGAAGTGCGGTGACTAAGAGTGGCAGAGATGGTGACATTGGCAGATGGAATCCAGACACCAATTGCAGACGATGTAGGTGTAACGGAGCCATCAGTGTAAATATGGCGGTGAGCCCTGTAATTATTTTCCACGTGCTGTAGGGTGAAATATGTTAGTGCTGGTCCGGGTGTACGTCTCTTGTTCTTGTATCCAGGCACAAAAGTGATTATTGACCACGAAGGAATTTTCAACGATGGCTCCGTAGGCATTGATGCGCTTTGATAATGCAGCGGAAGCAAGCTCCGCACCACAAGACTGCTGTCTGAAGCAAGCGGATGACCCGGCATTCTGGTGGCATAACGCAAGTGAACTCGAAGAAACTCCTGCTGCAGAAGCACTGCAGCTGATAGGCGTCTGCTTTCGGCAAGGGTTCCAATACTTGATGTGTTTTTTTGGTAGGCCAAGGCACACTCTCAGGGCTTTCGCTTCAGCTCCAGTCAACGCTTGTGTGTTGGTTTGTGAAATGCCATGTAACGCAGGAAGGCTGTATCTTAGAAGACCTTCACAGAGAGCCGTATACATTCGCAGCAGGGCACTTACGGAGCAGCCCCCGGCGTTGCTTGATAACATGCGGAAGATGCTCGCATATGATGCAACTTTTTCCTTTAGTATTCGAACTTGGGGCGTCCATGTCATTAGCCTGTCGATTGTCAATCCCAGGAACTTATGACTTTGCACATACCGAATGGGAGAATTCGCTACCTTTAACGTATAGCGCGAAACATCACGCCTCGTAAAAGCAACGGCGGCGCATTTTTCTGGTGACATCATTAGACCTCGCCCGAGTAAGAATTTTTCGATTGAATTGAGAGCTTTTTGTAGTCTTGCTCGTAGGACACGTCTGTTGCGACCACTGCTCCATATACAAATGTCATCTGCATAGAGAGAGATTTCGACCGATGCAGGGATACACTTCTCCAGTCCAATGAGAGAGATGTTGAATAAGGTTGGACTTAGAACACCGCCCTGGGGAACTCCTCGATGCACTGTGTGCGGGGCTGTGTCACCTTCTCTTGTGGACATGTAGACTGACCGATCAGTGAGGTAGTCCAAGATCCAGCGGTACATACGACCGCCAACTCCGACAGACTTCAGGGCGTATAGGATGGACTCGTGAGTCACGTTATCGAACGCTCCCTTGATGTCGAGGAATACGCCGATAGTGATGTTGCCCGTAGCTTTGTTGAGTTTTACGCAGTTAATGAGACGAATCACATTGTCGATGCTACTGCGGCCCTTTCGAAACCCTGACATTTGTGGAGGGTATGCATTCATGTTCATCAGCAACCAGTCCACCAATCATCAACGTGGCTGCATCCACGTTAAGCGGTGCTATGGCTGCCAGACATCAATATATACATTGTGCAAGCTCTCTTATATCACTGCACAGTAAACATTCAGTTACTTATGTAAGGGCACGCTTTACTTTCGTGTTATTCCGATTACTATGACGGAGGAATCAACCATCTTTTTTTCTTTACTTACTCAAGCTGTTAGAAGGCTGTGTAGAAGGAAAAGCTTCGCATGGTTCTTTCGCTATGTCACTCGTGTTGTCTGATGGCTCTGCAGTGTCTATCGTCTATCACTTTTTCAGCAGCCACCTGATATTGCGTTCTCCTCGCCATTGAAGTATTCCATCGAACCTGCGAAACAACAAAAAAAAATCAACCAGCTAGGCATCGTGGACACCGATGAAAGCGCTAAGCTGGTGGCGTTCCCTTCGCCAGGCTAACGCAGTTCTATGTTTCGCAAGTCTTTCTGATATATTGTATCCCTGCTCTTTATTAAACAGTCTTTGTTAAACTTTGAGGTCGTAGTATAGTTTCATTGCATCTTGACCCTACCACTCATATAGACAGGTTTACAGAGAAGCCTTCGCTTAAGATGCTCCGATATGTTGCATCACTGCTCTTTAATAAGCTTTGAGGTGGTAGTGTAGCCACCACCTTTTTTTACCGCAAAGTATCAAGTGTCAGTCGTATGACTATGGTATCGCGCACGCCATTTTTTGGGCTAACTATTGCCTTCTTTCATTTCAGTGGAAGTTGTGTGCAGTGGGATTTACCCAGTTTCTGTGGCACATACGCGTTTATGATGACGATAGTTTTCTGATAGACCGAACAGACTTCTGTGGAACATATCCGTTTGTTG
Source organism: Rhipicephalus sanguineus (assembly GCF_013339695.2). Taxonomy (NCBI): domain Eukaryota; kingdom Metazoa; phylum Arthropoda; class Arachnida; order Ixodida; family Ixodidae; genus Rhipicephalus; species Rhipicephalus sanguineus. The sequence continues at coordinate 79,120,409 of NC_051186.1, read as the reverse complement.
GGCTAACTGTTGCCTTCATTTTTAGTGGACTATTGGTGAGTAGTGGGATTTACCCAATGCCTGTGGCGCATGCCCGTTTATGATGCCCACAACCATTACCATGGATCCCGGACATGAAAGGCTCGACCAAGGACAGCTTCCACGTTAAAATCGCAAACATGTTGTTGCCACAGCAGCTTAATCAGCATCCGTTTCCTCCAGTACGTTCGCTTGCACTTTGAAATTTTTGCCGGCCTCGCCACGCTAGAACACGTTGGTACACATGCCCATGTGCCACGTCTCGTCACGTCTCAATCGCCCGCATCATGAGCAATGAGCGAATCGACAGTCGCGTAAAACAGCCACGCTTTCAGAACGTGTATTGTCACGTGGCCGTGACGTAGACGAAGGCAGCAGTCAGCACGTCAGAGATGAAACTTTTTATTTGGCCGAACTTGTGGCCGGGAAACTGAAACTCAAACTACAGCTATACACTGATAGCGGCGAACAGGGCGTCGACCGTCGATCAATTGACAAGCGGTGAAGCGCATCGGCATTTAAACATGTGCCGTCGAATATTCCAGCGTTATCGCTGGCTGTCGCGCAATCTTAACAAAACGATCTACAATGATCTCGAAGCTTCTCGAACAATGAGGTGCGGTTCGCGCTGAGCGTTGCTGGCAGTCTTTGTGGTCGAAAACCGAATACAGCAAAAGTGTGAAAGAAACGCACGTGGCAGTATATTATACATTTTAACCATATGAGTAAGTTGCCCTGGCGTTACAAAAGAGTTCATCGTAGGGCACGTTGTGCGGCTTCGTTCAGATACTTTGCGGAAGTGGGAGAAACGCCCTTTCCAAGAAAAAATGTAAATCCGGCACGGAGAATTGTACGCATCAGGAAAACCCCGAATTTGGTTAGATATAATGCGAAATGCGCGTTTTCGTCGTCGAGAGATGCGCCTTTTGTTGGGCCGTCCCAGACGCTGACGAAGGATACTAAAGAAGTGAAAGACGCCGTGCTAGTGCTGCGCGACATCGACGTTTCATGGAAGGCAGCAAAAAAAAGATTTTCCTTTCGATAAGATTCTAAACTTATGTAATACGCAGACAATTCTCAACGGATATTTGCGCTGAGTTTACACAAAAAGAATGAGGCGTTCTAGTGATCTCGAATACGCCGAAAAAGAAATAATAAGGCAGAAAGAACGGGATGCTATCAAATATCGAACATTATCAGAGACACACCGCTGAAGTAGCAGTGAACGCATCAGCTGCTCAAGAAAAATGAGCCCCTTAGCGGACACAACAATGGATGCTTTATTGACACAATCTTCCTGTTGACACGTCATTTGAGCTGTCTGCGAAATGACCCGAGTGCACTCATCCCAATGTTTGTGTAGCACAACGGTATTTGCCAAGACAGGGAACAGCCGCACCTGTTTGTGTGGATAGACAATAAACCATTTTGGCCATTTGCCACATTGCACGCATGTTCAGGTGTCTGTCTTCCTCGCTCATCTTACAGACTTCTCAACACAGAAAGACGCGATTCTGATCTATATACTTATTTTAAATGCGAATCATTCCTTGCAAACCAAAGGGACGAGTGCTTTTATATACTTACCTATCTATATCTCTATCTATCCAGCAGCCTGCGTCTGGGTGCTCTTGAGATCGCCTCCTTAACCCTTTGTGCAACAGCGGGACACATACGTCCCACTTTTCCGTCTGCAGGAAAACATTTTCTCCCACATCACCCGTTGCAATTAGCGCGATGATAAGTCAATCATATATTACCTAAGTCTTTGTAATTTCGAGGAAAAATCTTTTACCACACTTTCGAAGGGCGGAAGCAGTGTTACAGTGATGTTAATTTTCGAAATTTTTTTTCTGATAGCTTCTCAATTTTCTTCATCTTGAGACAGAAAGAACCTACCAATCAAAACACCGGTCAATTTCCTATTTTTGCGGTTTTTAAGAGAGATAATTTTAGGTTACAGTCATCAGGTGTTTTTGTAAATTTGCGGAATTACTCGAGCGATAAATGCATCCAAACAATGCCCTGCGATAATGTCACGCTCATTCCTCAGCGTAATTGCGGATATTGGTGCGTGGAAATATTTTATTGCGATAGCCATTATATGGACAGTCTCGGCTGGTTTTTGCCGTCGCCGCCGTCATGCACCGTATATGTATAATCATGTGTATACATATAAAAATCCCAAAGAAAAATAATTCAGAAAAATGCTTCCGAAGCGCGGAATCGAACCGGCGACCTCTCGCTCCGCAGCGCCTGGCGCTAACCACTACGCCACGAAACGCAGATCCTTCAGGTAGCTAATGGCGAGCGTTATATACACACCCTTTACCGCAGTACTCAGAGAGGGCAGGCGCTTATCAGCGTTTCTTCATTACCAGCGAGATGGCGCGAGGAGCGCAACGGGCGCATTTAATATTCGTCGGCCAGCTCGCTCGTTTCTTCTAATATTTGGAACCTTGCCCTTCCGCTGCCTGCTCGCGAGGTAGTTGCTGCCGGGAAACAGATGCTTCTGCAGCGTAGCAGCGTGGCAGTACTCAGAGACAGCAGACGCTTATAAGCGTTTCTTGATTACCAGCGAGATGGTGCGAGGAGCGCAACGGGCGCATTTAAATGTCGTCGGCCAGCCTCTCGCTTCTTCTAATATTTGCTCAGGGAGAACCTTGCCCTTCCGCTGTCTTCTCGCGCGGTAGTTGCTGCCGGGGGGCAGATATTTCTGCAGCGTAGCAGCGCTTTCATCGTGGGCCGCTTTTCTTGCTATCGCATTCGTTGCTTCGCCCTTGCGGCGAAACTGCGACTTTTTTCTTGATATCATATACCTCTTGCAAAGTAGGCGCATAGTCAGGGACAGCCAGCTGTACTCGACCATTTCGACAGCCAGAGGAAGGACAGGCAAATGCAGAAAAACACGGTTGGTGCATGTGGTGAAGTAAGCTTTGCAGGAACAGACCACAGCGCTATGACGGCTCACAAAAGGCGCAGGTGGCAGATGCAGGCGGTGTTCTAAGGCTGGAAATGAGATCCCCACAACTTTCCTCAGCGCACCTTGAAAAGGACACTCTGTGCCACTTGCTTCGGCAGTTTCATCCCAAATACCCGTTGATAAAATCGCGAGAAGTTTCCTTCATGAGACAGTGGGACAGCGTTTTCCCACTTTTTGAAAACACTCTCGTGAGTCAGTGGGACATATATGTTCCACTTTTTTTTCAGTAAATTACTGGCTTGATTTTGATGAAATTTGTTTTATACTACTTTTTTTGTAGTTTATATCAATATACCACAGCCAGTTTTTATACCATCGTGTCAAAAATATAGGCAAACCCACAAAGGGTTGACTTGGTGTAGACCAAAATTGGTATTTGAGGGTGAAAGGTTTTGACGGATATGACTGTCGGGTCATGTCATGAATAACGTGAAACTCCTGTCGCGTGCGTCGTCAAAACCCTTTTCTTCCGACATGTGTGGCACGAACTTGTATACCACAGGCCACGGCATGCCTGTATACGCCACAGGTAATGGGCAGTTTATATCTACCCAGGAAAGGCGAGAACAGACATTGGCCATTTAAATACAAGAACGTTAAAAAAACCGACCATATCAAAATGCGGCGGCTGCTCCCCGCATGTGATCCCGCCGCCTTCGGGTCAGCAGTCAAGCCCCATAACCGGTAGACCAGTGCGGCAGGTATGGGGCGTGGTATGAGGGTATGAGCCACACGTGACTATGGAAAGAGAGAGAAGGAATGTAGGAAAGGCAGGGAGGTTAACTAGACAATGCGTCCAGTTTGCTACCCTACACATGGGGAGGGGGAATAGGGGAGTAAAAGAGAGAGAGAGAGAAGGATAGACACATGTCACATCACACACACAGTGCCGAGTTTCACAGGCGGTCGCTCAATAGGGTTCTTTTCAAGTACCGCAGTAGGGCTCGTGTGGCTTTCTGGGCTGATATGCTGCGCGACCAGGCTCCTAAGATCTTTGCTTCATTAAAGGGACGGTCATCCAGTCTATCCAAGGCACACTGGAGAGTCCGGCGATCTTCATCAAATTGGGCGCAGTGGCACAAGAGATGTTCAGTAGTCTCTATACAATTGCAGCTTTCGCACATGGATGAATCGGCCATGCCAATGCGATGGCTGAATGAGTTAGTAAACGCTACACCGATCCACAACCGGCACAGCATTGTAGCGTCACGTCGAGAAATCTTGGATGGCAGTTCTAGCTGGAGTAATGATTCAAGGTTCTTAGGGCGAGGATTGGAGTTAAGCGGAGAATTCCAGTGCGCAAGCGTGGTATTATGCGCGATGCGACGAAGTTCTCTAGCTGCATCTACTCTCGACAAGGGTATGAACAGTGTGGGCGCTCCATCGTGGGCACATCGGGCAGCGTCGTCAGCGAGGTGGTTACCACTGATGCCACAGTGACCCGGCAGCCATTGTAAAACAATGTCGTGTCCTTGATTAGCGGCGCGATGACAAATTGCATTGATATCAGACACCAACTGGTGGTAGTTTCCACGTCGTAGACTTCGCACGCATTGAAGGGCTGCCTTGGAGTCGCAGAATATGGCCCATCTACTAGGGGATTCTTGCATAACAAACTCCATAGCGGCTCGAAGAGCGGCGAGCTCGGAGCCCGTAGATGTCGTGACGTGTGATGTCTTGAACTTGACGGTGATTGATCGAGATGGTATCACAAATGCACCTGTCGAACTTCCCGAGACCGAACCGTCTGTGTAAATATGTATTCGGTTAGCATACGACAAATGCAAAAGGTCCAGTGAGATCTGCTTGAGGGCTGCAGATGACAGGCTTGCCTTTTTAGATATCCCCGGCACTTCAAGGTGCACAGTGGGCCGTTTCATGCACCACTCCGGAGATAGTGGTATTGTTGCGGGCGAGAATCTCCACGAGATGGAATGCTGGTTAGCCGCAACAACCTTGGAAAACGCTGCCTTTGGTCTTTCTAGTGGCAAGCTAGCGAGGTGGTGGTCAGGCACTCTGGATACGTAGCGGATATGTGCCCGGAGTGTGTCGACAGTTATATATGTTGTGATCGGGTGGTCTTTAGCAATAGCAATCGTTGCTACTTTGTTAGCACACCGAGGTAGCCCCAAGCATGTGCGCAGTACTTGGCCTTGAATGCTTTGCAGGACCCGCGTGTTAGTTTTTCCGGCGTTGGAAAGCACGGGCGTGCTATACCGCAAATATCCCAAGAAGAGCGCTCTGTACAGCTGAAGCATAGATGACACTGATGTGCCCCACGTTTTCCCAGCGAGAAATCTCATTACGTGTGTGATAGAGGTGAGCCTCTTCTTCAAGTGCGAGATGTGAGCACTCCACGAAAGATCTCTGTCGATAATGACGCCCAAGAATCGGTGACGTCTCGTATACGAAAGCCTCACGTTGTCGATGGAAACGGGATACCAGATCATGGGCTTGCGGGTAAAAGGGACTAAGGCGCACTTCTCGGTGGAAATTGTGAGGCCTCGAGCATGGAGGTACATCGACGTTATTCTCGCTGCTTTTTGGAGCCGTGCGCGTACCTGGGGTCGTGTCACTGCTGAAGCCCAGATACATATATCATCAGCATACACAGAGAGGTTGACTGATCGAGGTAGAATTTGGACAAGGCCAATGATCGTGAGGTTAAACAACGTAGGACTGAGAACCCCGCCTTGTGGAACGCCACGAGTGGTGTAATGATCAACGGTGCGGCCTTCCGCAGTATGCACGAAGAAGGATCTCCTCAGTAGGTAGCTCCGAATCCATCGAAACATTTCTCCACCGATTCCAATGTTCGCCAAGGCATCGAGGATGGCATCGTGCGTTACGTTGTCGTATGCACCTTTCACATCGAGGAACATTGCAACCGAGATGCGCTTGAGGTATTTCTGTTGTTGCACAGAGGTTACAAGGTCGATGACATTATCAATAGAAGAGCGGCCTCTTCGAAAACCAGCCATAGCCTCTGGATATATATTGTAGCGCTCTAGGTACCACTCGAGACGTGTCAGAACCATTCTTTCCATTACTTTCCCCACGCAGCTGGACAGCGCAATGGGTCGATATGATGCCAGATCAAGCGGCGACTTTCCAGGTTTGAGGAGCGGTACCAAACGGCTGGACTTCCACCTTTCGGGAACGACGCCATCGTTCCATGACTGGTTGTAGCATTTCAGCAGTTGGTCTCGGCCGCGCCTTCCAAGATGGCATAAAGTAGCGTATGTAATGCCGTCCGGCCCAGGTGACGATGAACGCCTGCAGGTGGCTAGAGCCGCATCTAGTTACTCGAGTGAGAAAAGCACATTCAGTTCAGAGACGCGCGCTACAGGAACATCATCGAGAACTTCGTCACTCATGGCGACCACATTGCCCGCAATCTTCACGCAGAAATCTTCGGCAACGTCAACCTGCAGACGGCCTTGATGGAGAGCCAATGTGCTGAATGGATGTTGTTGTTGTGGAGTCGAGCCAAGGCCACGCACCGTCCTCCATATAAGCGACATAGGCTTGCGAGGATCGAGTGATTCACAAAATTTCTTCCACCGTTGGTCCTCCAGCTTGTCCATTCGACGTTGGATTTTCTTTTGTAGACGTCGAGCATCTCTGAGGTCATGAATCGAATTAGTGCGCCTGTATCTCCTCTCAGCCCGCCTACGAATCGTTCGTAATCGTTCAAGTTCCACATCGAAATCTGTACGTTTTGATACGTACGTAAAGGCGCACTTAACCGTTTCCATCACATTTATAATTACCTCCTCGAGGCCGCACGTGATATCATCGCATGCCTCTTCCACCTTTGTCTTGTACATTGTCCAATTAACTCTTCTGTAAGTTGATGAGGAGGATGTTGTAAAACCTGTGACCTTCAAATACGTTGGAATATGGTCACTGCCGTGAGTCTCAATATCAGTGAACCATCGCACTTGTTGAGTGAATCGCCGTGACACCAATGCAAGATCCAAGCAACTGCTATATTTCGAACCACGTAAATACGTCGGACTGCCGTCATTCATAACGTTAAGTTCGTGGCGTGAGGCGAATTCAGCAAGTTTCCGGCCTCTGGAATCAATTTTGGTGCTACCCCAAAGGAAGTGATGAGCATTGAAATCACCAGTAACAATCCAGGGTCCAGGTGTCGCCATCAAGATGTCATGCAGTCTCTCACCGTCGAACCGACCCGATGGTGAGATGTAGGCGCCGATAAGCGTGAAGGCTACCTTCTTCTGCGCAACGCGGAGGCACACGTACTGATTTCCGTTATGGGGTTGCACCAAATGTGGAATGTAGGTTAAGTCTGTACGGATATACACAATTACTTTGCTGGGCTCACCACAAGTCGATGAAGTGAAGGCTTCGTAGCCAGAGAGCTTTATCGCTTTTGACAAATTTGGTTCACATATTACTAATACAGGAAACCTGTTGCGGAAAACGTACTGGCGAAAACATGAGATCCGTGATTTAAGTCCTCTGGCATTCCACTGGAAAACTGTCGCACTGCGTACTTCATCTCGGAATGAAGGCAGTGAACGAGCCATTGTGTCTATGCAAAGTTGGCAAGCACTGGACTCAGGGCATCCAATACTTGCACTGCGCATCGTGCTGTAGGCGTGTTCGTATTGCCTACAAGCGTGCGAATAGCATTGATGAGAGACTTGATCATCATCAAAATTTCACGGTCACGCTCTGTCACCTCATCTAGGCGAGATGCGGAGCGTGGTGCTACCGGTGGCGCGTTCCAGTTTTTCTGCAGGAGTTATCCTTGGGAGTGATGGCCATGTTCTTCCACAGCGTCCTTTCCAGAAACAGCATTCTCAGTGCGCGTGTTCCTTCTGTTCGGCGGTGGTGATGAGGCCGATTCAACGAAAGGAGGCTTTACAGCAGGCTTGATACTGTAGGCAGACTTTCGAGATGAGCGTCTGCGACGAGAACGATGTCGCCTGACGACAGCAACCGCTTCTCGGTGAGTCGAACGGTCCCTCACCATTTCTTCAAAACCGAAATTTCCTGCTTTATCTTCGGACATTCTTTTGATGTGGCGTCGTGGGGCCCTTGGCAATTCGGACAACTATAGGAATTAGCCTTACAGTTGTCGGCAGAGTGTGGTGCACCACAACGAGAACATGTTGTAGAATTTCCACAGACGGCACTCACATGACCAAATTTCTGACATTTTCGGCACTGAAGCGGCTTAGGAACAAAGGGCCGCACAGCATGTCGGAAATGACCCACCTTAACATGCGACGGCAGGCGATCACTCTTAAAGTCAATCTTCACGCATCTCGACTTTCCTAGACGGCACATCTGGAGTATTTGGGGCCCATCATTAGCAGGCTTAATGAGAATCGGCAGATCTTCGTTCGAGATGGTCACGTCAATGTCATATATGACGCCTGTAGCTGCCTGTTTTCCTATCGGAATGATAGTGCGAACATTCATGCCACCGAGGACGGCGACTTTGCTCAGTGAATCTAACGCTGACGCTTGAGCGACGTCCACTGCTACAATATTTTCCGGGGATTCACTCTGATATCCTCAATACTGTTCGGCAACAGTAACTCGAGCTCTGAAGACACAGCTTGCCTGTTCAGTAGCCTCATGTTGATGGATGGTTGCGTAGGCAAGAAGAGGGCGGTGTACTTCGGCGGGCTTTGCGGGGCCTTCACAGCAGATGCGTCCACCGATGCCCGGAGCATCCTCCGCTTTGCTTTCTGGCTCATGACGGTCACGTATTGGTCGTCGGAGCTGTCGGCGCTCTCGGCAGTGTCAATAAGGGTAGCCTCACTGTCACTGGAAACGCAGTTCCGCTTCCTTGAGGCTGCCGACGCGGGACGCCGGCAAATCGGGTGGGCGTGCAGGTGAGTCCACTTCCATCTCCGCCGAAAAGGGAACTATGCTCCCCGTATAAATGCGAAATTAGAGAAAACTATGAAGATGAACGGCAAACACTCAGCTACAGCAACACTTCGTCTTCGTTTTAAAGGGGTCATAAAGGTAAAAGGTTAAAGGTTAAAGGGGTTTTAAAGGTAAAGTTAGAGGACCTCACTCTGTCGGAAGAAAGAATCCTGCGCCATCGACCGGACCAAACGTCACAGAAAAAGGCTGTGCAAGCGCTACTTCGCTTTCTGCGTTCAACTGGTCTCTCAGAACGGCTCTGACTGGAACGTCTTGCGTGTGTGTGCATGTGTGCATGTTTTTTTTTCGTTTTCATTTTATCTCTCTCTCTGTCCTCTTTCCGACCCCTATATCCCCAACCCTGTGCAGGGTAGCAAACCGGTCGCTCGCGCCAGGTTAACCTCCCTGCGTTTCCTTTTCGTCTATTTTCTCTTTTTTTTTAAAGGGGTCATGAAGCATCCCTTGGGCTGATTGAAAAAACACATCCTGCGGAAAGCTGACACGGCTATGAACTGCTCTGCCAAATATTACAGTCGTGCGCGCCGCGTAATGGCCACAAGCGGAACGCGAAGTTGCCGTTTCCCCAGGCACCCTCTTTTCAAACAGAGGCCGGTTCTCACTCTCGTCGGTGGGCGGGGCGTCTGTCCGCTGTACGTCGCAAGAGACATAGCATGCGTATTGGCCGATAGCCGACGTAAATCGAGAGCGGCGTTCGGATCAGATGCGCTTCTTGCCGCGGGGTGCCGCCACTTGCCGGCGCCGCATTCCTCAGTACACGGTAGCCGCACTCGCGCAAGCGAATCACAGCGGGAGAGCGATCGCGTTTCATGACGCGTGCTGGCGTAACTTGTTTCTCCCATGCCATCCCTCCCTGTCTAGCTTCCAGTGCGCTCGTCGGCACGAGAAAAGAGAGAAAGCGCTGGGAGCGTGCGCCAAACCCCCGTAACTCCGCTGATTCTTGACGGATTCGAGAAATTTTTGCGGCAATCGATTCGGGAGGCCGTACACTCCGATACTGAGGCCATTAGATCATTACTTGGAAAAGTGGTTCATGACCCCTTTAACAATCAACCAATATTATACACGCGAACGATGACATCGGATGGTAAACTGAGTGTTAGGGTTGCAATAAC